>NW_008246059.1:1319666-1333440 GCF_000691975.1 Corvus brachyrhynchos
AGGAAAGACATCATTTGCAAATCATTATTCACACACAATCTGAACCTGTGAAATCAGACCCTTTAAAGAAACTAGACTATTCAGTGTGACTTTGCCTCGATTGTATGAAATTCTGCTTTCTCTGAATGACCTTTCTGTTTGGTTTGCAAGATACCAAAGATGACACTATAGAGCACCAAATGCAAAATCTGCTGGAGAGTTTAACTTGTTCTCTTCTCAAAGTCTTGCACAGGAAAAAGATGAGGGCACAAAGTGAACCTACACCAGAGCCAAGTGGCCACAGACCTTGGCAAGCTGTGACTTTTAAGGGCAGGGGAAGGCCCTTGCTATAGATGGCTTCAGTGAGGCTTCAAGAGGGATTCCCTGGTAAGATGATTCAGGCTTTCTCCCAGGAGAGAGTTCCCAAAGCTGCCTTACTTCTCTGCATCCCAAGTCTCCCTTTATCACTTTCCATGATCCCAGTGAAAAGCAAAGCAGAATGCAGGTCTGTATTTATCTCTGAAAATTTCTTCACAGACTTATTTTCACAGGGCTTGTTCTAACGCTATAGTTTCTGATCATGCTCAATATGCAGAATAATTTAATGGTCAAATCATGGCACAAAAGGATTCTGTTTTGTCTTTAAATCTAGTCCTCTGCCAGGGAATAATGCAGTTGTTTTAAGGGCTTTTAAAAGTGTCTGTTACTTTCTCTGAAAACTATAGATTAGGCAGGATTTAAATTCACTGACTGAATACACTCATGTATGCACAGCAGAAACAGGAAAAATAGCTGTTAACTTGTTTTTTTCTCAAGTGAAGACAAAGCTATGGGGGTGACCAAGTTTTGGAGAAAAATTTCAAAAGCCCATTTCCCACAACAATATGTATTTGATGGTCTTGTTTAGTTTCCTGGACCTTCAGCTTTCGCTGCCTAAAAAAATTATTACTGTCTAGCAGCTGTGGTGACTTCAGACACATGAATCAAGTTTTCCAGGATATGGAGAGATCTGCAAGGTGACGTCTCTAATAAATGCCTGAGCAAACTTCTCTATCCACCCATTTGAAGTGTTGAGTGTTACTCCCCAGGAATGAATGCTGACTTAGCAGTGTTAAGTTTCATACCGCTCCTTAGAGACAAGAGGGAACCCACAAATGATCTGAATTTGATCCCCACTGAGGATTGCCATTTGTACCCCCTCCCCTGATTCCTGGTTCCTTCCCCTCTCCAAACATTGATGGAGCCATTCCTCGAGCACACCAGAGCCTATGGACGTATCAAGAGCATGACCAGAGCACAGTCAAGCTCTGGAATCACAGTGGACCAAGTCATCCTTCCAATATGGGCCTACTCTGATCTGAGCAGGGACCATTGTAGCAACTCATCTGCAGGGCAGGTTTTTGAGGCAATGCTCCAAAGATCAGGACCACACATTTTTCTCAACTTGTTGATGGGTGAACCACAAGAAGTTCACAAATCTGGAGAGCTCTCCATATAGTTCAATGTTTCTCCCAGACCTCTTGAACTGCAATACTATGTGGAAGTATTACAAGTTCTTTTATGTGATTTTTTGAATGCTTCCTTCTTCAAACTTTGCTGGAATGAGTTTAGAGCTACGTGGAAAGAATGATTAATTGCAGTTTAATGAATCACAGGAAAGGTTGATGCCTGGTTCCAGCTCTGGAGATGCACCTGTATCAGTCTAATTTATTTGAACTGGTTTACCCTGTAGTTTTACAGCCAGTGGACTAGAATAACAAGAATGGTCTGAAGTGCCTTATTTTGATATTTGCAGCACCTTCACCCCAATATTTTATATAAACCTATCTGTTTTGCATGAATATATGCTGCTTAGTCGTTGACTAAAACATTTCACAATGTGAGAGTGGAGTATTTTGCTGCTGCAGACTTAGACCTTCTGAAGAGCCTAATCAAAACCAGATTTTTTCCTTTAATTGGAAAAGAAATGAGTGCTTTGCACTACACACTAGCTAGTTAGTGCTATCATAAGCAACCCCCTATTAATCACGTACCATTTTTTGCAGCTGTGTACAGTAACTGACCTGCCTAGATACACTATAACTGAAGCAATTAAGGATCTTTTGTATTTTTTATGTAATTACCACTTCTGAGCTAGGTTGCTAAATACTTGGGACATTTGGGGTTATAATTTCAAGGTCATTATATTTTTGTTCATCTCATTTCCTAGGAAACCTATTTGCAGACTTGCCTAAAGCATCCCAGATACTGTACATTAAAGTATGGCAAATTAATTCAATCTTACCTCCTTCCACTCAGAAGGTGCATGCCCATTTTTCCAGTGTCTAATACACAGTATATTTTTAAATTGTAAACTATTGCATGTTTTAATGATGCAAACAATGGAGAGACCAAATAAGCTAAAAGAGCTAACACATTTATCTCTACATTCTGCCATCTGTTTGAAACTGCTGATGTAATTCCAGTTTTAAATTACATTAGATCCTGCCTTCTGGACCCCTTTCCCTATTTACTTTTTTTTAAATTTAAGCCTTTAGAGAAAGCAGTGCCTTCAGGTTGTTGACTACTTAATAAGAAACTCTGTCTTTGACTGTTTTCAATCTAGACTTAAATTTAGGTTTCCTGGACAAAGAGGTATAGCGAAATAATAGCTTTATTTCCTAAAGATGAAACTTACTCTCCGTGTACAATTTGATGAGATTTGTTTTCAGCAGTAATGCTAGCAACTAGCAGATTTGTTTATACTGGAGAAAACAGCAGAGATTAAGGTTTGTGTTCTTGCATATTCTATTGTCTAATGATGGAATTTCCAGTTTTATCTCTGTGTTTATGCTTCAGAATTAGTTTAATTTCTTTTATGTAACCTCTTCCCCTTATTTTATTGGCTTAATTAACAAACTCATATTTATTTTTCTTAGCACTTCCTTTGCCTTTTCAGTCCACAGCAGCAATTCTCCATTCTCTTTTCTTCTGGCATCTTGTGGCTCAAATCACTTATTTGTCTGGATCTGATACTAATGTTGATCTTTTAAGGATTTGCTTACAGGCATGTTGGTCAGGGTCTGTCTTCAGCATCTCTATCAAACGCATAACCTGATTTTTGCACAGTTATTTTAATGTCTTGAATATTCAGATTTTAAAACATTTGCATCACAGAAATTAAATTAATGTATTCTGGTTTACATTTAATTTTTAAAATGTTATTATTTTTACTTTGTTTACATTCATTATATATGCACAGAACAGTCTGTATATAAGGACTTTGGAGGAAATATGGAGTCCTATGCTAAAAAGTTTTCAGACTCCTCATTTGAATAGATTTTAAAAAGAGATATCACATAATTAAAAATCAAGAAAAATGCATTTCAAGCTACATTTTCTTCATCATGTCAAAGAAATTTTTCATAAGTGTATTTTCAAAAGTCATGATAACATTTTTAAAAATTGTACAGATTTTAAGATGATTGGAACAAGTTACCCATTTAGAATTTCCAAACCATACCAGGCAAAACTCTGAAGAAAATGTTGAAATAGATTGGTTTGATTCTGATCCTTTTCTAGAAAGTTCAGATTGTTAATGAAAATTACTTTTGTCACAATATTTGCCTATATTAATGTAGAAAATTATTTTAAATTTAAAAGAAAACCCACAAAATTAAGTCTTTTTTTTTGTTTGCTTTGGAAGGGAAACAGACACTGCATTCACTTTGAATTTAAACATGATTTTATCTTTCACGATCTGACTTAAAATATAGAAAATTTGTTACTAATGAAATTTAGAAATTTTAATTCATATGAAACGTTAGTCCTCTTACAGAACGGTATTTAGGAGCTATGACTGTTGTCTTATATGTATCTTAAATTTTCTTATTGAACCAGCTTCCATAATGGTAGCAATTTTAGTGTATCAGTCACTGATCCATGCAAGTTTCTGGGGAGAAACGTTGAACAAAATTTCACAATTCCTAAATCAATGCCGCCTATAAAAATATACACAGTCAGTCACTATGACTTTAACTATCATCATGCTCAATCACAACAAGATTCAGTGATTCAATCTGGTGATTGAATTGTGACAAACTTAGCATAGGCTTTCTATGTTTCTTCTCCAGACACTGAAGTCAATTTCTAAACTTAAGTGGTGGCTAGCTATCGGGAATGTGGATGACTCTGTTGCTTCTTTGTCTAGGCTGGCCACCACCAGTGGTCAAAATCTGATGCTGGGAGCTGTAATAGTCCCTCTCACTCCAGCATTGCTAACCTGGGCCAGATGGAAATGAAAAAAGTCAGCAGGTTCCCCATGAATTGTTGAGAACTAAGTCAAGCACTACAGTGTTCAATTCTGGGTTTTCAGATGTTGGTGTAAGACCATGTAAACCATTTATTCATATTTTCATATAAGAATATTTTTATATAAGGCTATGTTCTATGATGATTCATCTTGCTATGAAAAACAAGTGCATAGAAACCAGAGATGTCCAGATGTGATAAAACTTACAGGTATTTTAAATAGGTCTGAAGCTGATGAATGTGACAAAATATCACAGAATCATAGAATGGCTTGGGTTGGAAGGGAGCTTAAAGATCATCTAGTTCCAAATCAGAATCCCTAGGCAGGGATGCTCAGGGCCCCATCCAACCTAGCCTTGAACACTTCCAGGGCTGGGGCATCCACAATTTCTTTGGACAAGCTGTTCCTGTGCCTCACCACCCTATAAACAAAGAATTTCTTCTTAACATCTAGCTGAAATATCTCCTCTTTTAGTTTAAAAATTGTTCCCCTTGTCCTATCACTATCTGTGTTACATAAAAAGTCACTCTCCCTCCTTTTTAAAGTGCCCTTTAAGTACTGTCAGGCCACAGTGAGGTCTCCCTGGAGCCTTCTCTTCTCCAGGCTGAACAATCTCCAACTTTCAGCCTGTCTTCACAGAACAGGTGCTCCAGACCTGTGCTCCTCTCTGCCCCCCTCCTCTGGACCTGCTCGAGCAGGTCCACATCTTTCCTGGGCTGGGGACCCCAGAGCTGGATGCAGGACTCCAGGCAGGGTCTCACGAGGGCAGAGTAGAGGGTCAGAGTCACCTGCCTCGACCTGCTGGCCAAATATTGTCAGTTAAAACTTGTAATGGGAGTTATACCAGCTTTTTATAGATACAGAGAGTGACACACATCAGAAGAAGGAGTGTTGATTTTCTGCTTACAATTATACCGCTAACTTGGGGAGTCTGAGCAGTGTTTCCCAAACAAAGAATTGACTCCACCCCAGCCTACAGATAAAAAATAATTGAAGGCACATTATTTCTTCAAATACTCAGGATTCCAAATGTTTGGTTAACCAGCTGCCTGTTGTGGTAATGCTTCTACTTCTGCACAGAATTTGTATTCTAGACCTACACGAAATTAGTATACAAAATGAACTGAGTGATTTGTTGGAAGAAGTTTTTGTTGTGAAAATGTAATGAATATTTCATGGTTCAAATTCAAAGCAACTATAAAATATCAGGTTTTGCTCTGATGCATAAAAACAATTCATTGTAACTGTTAAATACAAACCATACTCACTCCTGATATGAACCATAAATATGACAAGAGGTCCCAGAAAGTTGTAGTTATGGTTAAGAAGGAGTCTATGCAGTGAATACAGTAAAATTCCTCCTAAATTTTTAAAATAATGCTGCCTTTCCTCATGATACATTACATTTCATCAGCATCAAAATTTACAAATCAGTCAGGGTCACCAAAAGCCCAGTTTTTTCACTGCATCCCTAAAACGATGTAATATTCAAGTATATTAAAAATTTTTTTTAAAAAAGTCAAAGAGTATGTCTTGCCAAGCCCTGTGCCAGTTTATTTGCAAGAATCTCTGAATGTTTTATCCCGTGTGCACACCAGACCTTTCAACACAGTTCCTGGTCTTAGAGAGACACTTTTGAAATGACAGATCTCATGGAAATCAAAGGAACCGTTAGTAAATTGAAATGTAACACTAATACCATGGACTGTATTTCCCCTGGAGTAAAATATATCTTGTTTTTCTTGAGATCTGTGATGTTGAAAATATCTGATACTTCTTTAGCACAGTAGTGCATGAGTCCATATGATAGCAAGATTGATTTTTAAACTGAATGAATAAATTTTATTTGAATGGTTAATTTATTTAGTGATGCTGAGATCTTACATTTTCCTGCAGTTCTTTTCGATTTATAGAACTGATTTCTTGAATGGAGGCATCTGCAGCAGCTCTTGGTTCTCGCTTCAGATCTTCTAAGACATGCATTTGAAGAGAAATTCAGTCCAGGTGAATTGCCCCGTAATCAATCCCATCAAATAGATCTGTGCATAAATTAAACTGAATTACATAAATAAAGAAGCTCTATTCCTGATCCACTCTGATGCTGGGGCCCATCCCATCTGCAAGAGAAGGTCTTCAAGCTGGATGGATGGTGGCCTGCTGTACGCTCTGTAGAACAGTGCTACAATCTGTGTTGTTTTACAGAAAAATCTCTGACTGTGCCATCCTCTCTTGTAAGGATTGAGCTGTCTGATTTGAACACACAGACAGTGTAAAATTTTGGACAAAAAGCAGAAACACTGTGGTTGCTGTAGTGGTTCAGAGATATAATGGAAGTGAGGCTTATAGGGAGGACTAGTCTTTCATACAACCAGGATTCCAGCCTGAAACTCCAATCAGAAACCTTCAAAAAAATCAGCAGACTATGAAGCATGAACATGAAACATTGTTCATGTTACTGAATGAATATACTAATTTTCAAAATGTATATGTCTGAATGTATTTACTTTATAAGCTTTCGAAAACTCTCTGCATATACAGCTTGATTCCAGCCTTAATAATATTTGCAATGAGCTAGCTAATGAGCTCCTGGTTTTGAACAACTTGACTCTATTTATGAAAGATTAGACCCACTGAGAATCACATTATTCTTTTTTCATAAAGTATTTGAATCTAGCTACTGTAAGGTTGCAAAATACTGCAGAACAGTCAGATTCAGAGATTATTTAATCAGTAATAAAATGTCATGGTAGGCAGCATAGCAGTACTTCCTAAATCCCTCGTTGCATGGTCGGCTTATTTCATTAGAATCCATGCTGGCTGTTCTCCAAAGATGCAGAACTAATGCTATCTGCAATTATCGGATTTTGTTAAGCACAGAATATTCGACAGTTATAGTGTTAATGAATGAAGAATAGCTAAACAAGCCTCTAATCCATTGCTCATTGTTTAAAAAAAAAAAATTAGAGCCCAGCCCTACCATACTCAGTTATAATACCACTCAAATCAGCAGAATAAATAGCTCTGCACCTTTTCTCCCTGTGAGGCCAATGTACTGCATTGCTCTCTATTTTGCAAATGAGGGGCTTTTTACTGAAAAATCCTTTGCTGGGAAATAAGATATAAACTGCTTTTTAACACGTAGAGGTATGGGATCTATCTATCATGGCCATATTCCTGCCTGTCGCAAAAATAATCTATTGATAGGAAAAAGAACATAATCTGGTCTGTCACTGGGAATATCAGTGCCTTTTAATTAGCCCTCAGCAATCGTAAGTTATCATGGTGTGCATTGCACTGTGTTGATAAAGCTGTGAGGGGAAAAGACTGCAGCTAAGAACTAGCTCTGAGTTCAGAATTGCAGCATGTTCTGTGAAGCTTCTGGATGTTGAAACTTTCCAAGAGTGATGGAGATATGGGTCCCCTGGCAGAGAAAAAGGTGAGCTTGTGTGGAAGTGGATCATGGCGAAGGACTTAAACTTTGCATTTGTAATTGCATAGTATTGGTAATTGTATTTTTGTAAATGTACCCATTAAATATTATAAAATTTAAAATAGAATGATTAGTAATTCAAATACTTTCCTTAAGAAAAAGAGCTGAAAACTTTGTGTTTTAGAGCATATAGAGCTACTAAATGAATTTGAAACTGTTTTGGGAAACAAAAGATCCACATGGCATTTTTTTTTTACAATGTGTCTCTTAACCAGATAATATTACTATTGATCAATCAAATTTAAAACATTTTTATGTTTCAAATTGCATCACCATTGTTAATTCTGATAGTGACAGCTAAGTTTGGCTTTCTAATGAAGCAGTCTGGTGATAAAACACAGTGCAAAAACAATGTATGTATCCTGAATATGTCCTTTTCCTGTATCTGCAGTCCATCAGTCCCAATTACTCTGCTCTTTTTCCACTGTCTGATTAACAGGAGCCGCAGAGAATGGTATCAAAAGTGAACAGTTTGGTTACTTTTCCCCTGCAATGTCTTGGTCTCCCATCCTGCTGTTATCTGCTAACTGAGAACATTTTAGGGTAAAATGAGAAAATGATTGTAGAAACCTACAAGGCAGGACACATGTATGGCCATTAAGAGCCATTACTGGTACTCATGGATGAGAAAAGGAGTTCTATTGTCTCACATTTCCATTGGCAGCAGACTTTGGAAAGCTGAAGTTGTCCTGCACAGGCACCAAAACACTTGCTATGGAGATACATGTTGGCAGGGCCACTGGTGTCCTTTGAGGGTCCCCAGCACACCCCTGTCCCAGTCCCTGGCACATCAGAACCTTCCTGGGGCCTTCAGGTCCTGCCTGAGCTCCCATCCCACAGTGCCCAGGCAGGGTGTGGTGGTTTAGGAATGGCATTCTGCAATTTAGTGCTCCCACTGAGACTCTCCAAACCATGTGCAGCTTTTTTGCTCCCCGTCCCTCTCCTCTCTGCAGCGGGCTGGAGAGGGGAATTAGAGGCACAAAGGGTAAAGATGAGATGAACACGGGTTAGCTGAGGTAAGAACAGTTTACTGGAAACAGCAATGAGATAAGAAAATGAACAATAACAGTATCAGTAACAGAAGTGTACAGGAGAGAGTGATTCACATGCCAAATTCTCACTGCAGAGCCTGACCTGACCACAGCCACGCTGCCCTGACCACTTCCTCCAGCCTGGAACCAGTGCCACCCAAACACTCCTTCTGGCTCTGAACCAGCACTACCCAGCTGCTCCCCCAGCTCGGAACCAGCACCACCCCGGCACTCCATCTGCCGCGCTTACTCGACCAGAAAAGGGCTCCTTCCCCCCTGCCCCCAGCAATGGTGTGAGGTGGTACAGAGTAACATCCAGGTCCCAGCCATGCCCCTTCCTCGCTACTGCAAAAATGAGCTCTGTCCCGGCCAGAACCAGGACACAGGGTGAGCAGGGCTGGTCTGGGGCTGCTGCTGGCACCCACGTTACTGAGGAACCCTGAAGGCAAGAACAATATGCAGGGCAGCACACCAGGGTCCAGTCTGGCAGGGAAGGCCTTTTTTTCTTCAGAAAATATCATAAAAGGCAACCAGAGCAAGGCTACTCCACAAGGGAGGACAAAGCAAAATCAAGGCTGATGACGGCCACCTTTAGTGAGCGCAGTGCAGTCCCACAGCACCTGGCCTGGCTGAGCAGAGTGCTGATAAGAGGTTCATGAACAGGCACAGTTACAGCAGAACCTGAACCAGGTCCACTCAGGAGACACCACCAGAGACAAAGCTGCAGCATGGTGCAGGGTCTGCCCAGACAGGCACAGTTACAGCAGAACCTGAACCAGACAAAGCTGCAGCATGGTGCAGGGTCTGCCCAGGAGTCAGGTGTGCCTAAGGAAGGAATGAAGAACAGGACTCGAGTTTAGATGGAGCTCTTTAACCCATGGGCCGAGGATGCAGGTGAAGGTTTCAGGCCAGGCTGGACAATGCCATTGAGGTCTATTGGTGCACTCAGAGTTCTGACAGATAAGCTGTTCTAAATATTAGAAAAATTTCTATGATTTGTTATGAAAGATTACTGTTTGGTAATGATTATAATACTATATTTATCTTCACTTTAATAAATTTAAATATTGAAGTATCAAGAAACTACAAAAACAGTTGTTTTGAGGGGTTTTTTTTTCTAGATTGTTTTAAATGGTGCTTATAAAGCTGAGTAATTTCCCTAAGTGGACACCAAACAAAATGTGAATTTTAGTACAATGGGATTTTTTCTAAAATCATATATTCAAAGTAGAAAGCAAGAAAGGTTCAAGCTTTTTGTTTTTCAAGCAAGAGGGATGAAATCTGTGTTGGAAATTCACACAAGACCACTGCAATTCTTTGTGAGCAAAGGCATTTTTTGACAATTAACAGCAAAGGCCACAACAAACTGATGGTCTTGTGGGAATGGTGACTAGGAATTCAATCTGGTCCCAGACTAATACTTTGCCTTCCTTACTCTTTCTCTTCCTTGTGCATCTCCAGTGAAGGAAAATAAGGATATTGATAGAGTTGGGCTATCATTTCAGGTCATTGATGGAAATAATAGAAGATACAAAACAGTTTAACAGAATGCCTCCACTTTATAAGAATAATTCGACAATCATTTTCAGAGCAAGGTAAACTTTCCCTGTACCTAGAAAGAATAATCAGCCAAATATTGTTTGAGACACTTTAGGAGGCCCCAGATGGACTGCCCCAAGTAGGATGAATAGGATGTAATGAGTAGGAGCACTGTACAGGAAGTTTAAAATTAAGGGAGTTTTTGTAGAATTTCACAGAAGTTGATACAGTGTTGGAGAAAAGTCTGGTAGCTCAATGGTCACAGGCCAGCCCAGGAATTCAAACATGCTTCTGCTGGGTTTTTTGCATTTTACCCATACAGATTGCCCTCACTCAGGCTGTAGCTTTCGACAGCTGACCCTGAAGACAATGGCCACAAAAGGAACTTCAGACTATCCCTGACCAAACAAGACATGTACATATTTTGTGGGATGAGAGTCACCCTCTGTAAATATAATGGCACATGAGAACTCTGGATGTTGTGTTATGGCATTAGGGGGTATAAGGTAGTTGCCTTTTCTCCTATTAACTAGCTCATAAAAATACAGATGTCTGTCTTGCAATAGTACTTTAGGTAGTACAACGATTCAGTTGTAGTTAGAAGGTCCAAACATAAAGGAAGCATCTTTAATTTCTTCAAAACTAAGAATTGGGAAGAACAAAACTTCTTTAAAGAGAAGCCCCCTGGTGAAACATTAATATCCATTTTCAACAGTCATCTGATTTAGTGTTCTTGCTGTTCTTTCACACTTTGGAATTGGACATCTAAGTCTCTGGTATGGTGAAAGTTTGCTCTTTTTTCCACATGTGATATTGTTTACAGAATAGAGAATTTAGAGCTCACCTGTAGTTTGTTACACAGACTGAACCATCAAACTTTCCTTTAACCAAAGAATGTACACTGACTTTTCAATTTTTTTTAGTAGTTTAATACTTGACCACTGACTACTTTTGTATATAAAGATATAAAAATAACCATCATAAAATAAAATGCCTACTTAAGCTGGAAAACTATTATTGACTTTTCTAGCCAGTAATGCTCAGGCAATTCTTCTTGGGAACTAACATAAAGCAGCAGAACCTGAAAAAGAGTCAGTCATTTACTGGAAGGGGCCAGATGGAATGGGTCCTGTGGAAAGATGGTGATATATGCCATCTGCTGGGACCCCACTGCTAGAACATTCTAAGGTAAAGCTTGGTGGTCATAGAATCTGCCTGAAACTGACTAATTAAATCAAAAGTAATTTTTAGCAAATTGTAGTAATAAATGCCGACCAGCAAAGATAGTTGAGCAGGTCCTTTGTCCTCATAGACAGCTTGTGGTTCAAAGATTGGGGCCTGGAAACCACTGCATTTCTCTGAAGGCTCAAGACATCTTTTGTTACTCAGGCTCTCTCAGATTAGTATTAGAAATGCCATGTTCTTCCTTTCTGAGAAGTTGAGACAGCTTTTCCTAATTCCACACAAATATTACAGCTGTGGTTTTTTCAGCCTTGATATATATGATTGAAAGTGTTGGATAATCGAAATATTTCAATGAATATGTGATTCAGATTGGTGCTCATTTTATTTTATTTTTCCCTAGAGAATTCACTGGATTAAGTGGAAATGCATCATAGGAACTCAATAAAGTAATTTTACCTGAAAACTTTACTTGATGATGTGTGTGAAATCAGGAATCACAGAGAAACATATACAATTTCATCCATGCATCCAGAGCAGCTCAAATTCTTACTATCGAAAATAGTATACATGTGGTATATATGCTAACAGTTTTTGCCAAAAATGATCTGTAGAAGTCAGTGCCTTTGAAAAAATCTTACCCCTTTTCAGATACCTAAGGCACTGACTGCACTTACACATTAGGTTATTTCACCACTTATGGAAACTGTTCTAAATTGTATCTGCTATGAATGATTTGTTTATATTTTTTTCAAAGTTACTGATGCTTTAAAGAAGACTTATCTAAAACACAGTTTTTGCTGGTTGAATTCTAAGCCTTTAAATGTATTTTCTTGGATTTTCAGAAAGAGTTTTTATTCTGAATGACAGTGCTGCAGTTGCAGGTTTTGATGAAGTTGTCATGAAACAGCATCAATTGTTTTGCTGTATCAGTCAGTTATTTCTCCATTTGTGTTCCCTGCATATTTTGTGTTTCTCATCACAAGATCAGCCAACTTTGCTTTTAGGAGGTTTATTCTTTGTAAGTGTAGTAATACTTATCATTAATGATTCCACTGCTGTTTGAGGACTTGAAAAAGGTTCTCTAGGAGACCTGTGTCCAGCTGCCTACATCTTCCTGGGAGCCTCCTTGCATAGGTGGGGTTAGAGGAAGTTCAGAAACCCACGAAGAAGGTCTCTTCATGAAACACAGGCCCAAAAGCAATTCTTCTCAACAGAGGAAATACTTTGCTTTAAAGGCTGTCTTATTCTTTTACATCTGGCAGTGAATACTTTGGCTTGTACCAAGAACGTTAATCTTCTTTGCGCAACATGGATCATCAGCTGAGAAAGGAATTTACGGTAGCCTCTGGAGAAAGTTTTCTGTCAGTGACAAAAGGCAAAGCAGCTGGACAGACAGACTGTGCTAAGACCGTTTGCTAAGTTCTAACTTAGCACTGTCTCCATGACAGCCTTAGTTGGAGCAAATGTTCAGGTCATACTACTCAAACAACAGCGAGCAAAGGCAGAATGTAGCAACACAATAAAAGCACCAAAACTATAAATCTGAATTTGACTTCCTGTGAAAACTTGTACAAACCCTGTTATGAATTCTGTACTTGATAAAGCTAGGACAGCTGTGCCATCTGCAAACTAATTGGATCGAATAGGAAGAAGGAGTTTTTGCCAGAGTGCAAACTAGACATACATTTTAGAGGCTGAAAAATCGAAGTACCTCAAAATACTGTATTTATCTCAGCTTCACAATACAATTAATCAAACTTCTGACTTCTATGCTTGCTTATGCCACCAAAGGCACGGGATTTCCACATTAATGAGGAAACTGGACTTTCACAGAAGCATATAAAAATGAGTTTACTCAGAACACGCAGCCTGCTGAGTCAGTGATGCCTAACATGAGGTATAACATTGCTTACAGTAGTGAGACAAACATGTGAAACTTTTTGTTGGGTGGATGAACGATCAATGGGAAAGTATGACTGAGAGTCCACATTAAAATTTTAAATTACCCCAGTTTAGAAAAAAGTTCGGGGAATGCTCTGTCAAAGAGAAAATCAGAATGAGCACCCATTACACAGCAGATAAACTATCTCAGAGTAGGCATTTTACTTATTATAACCCATATAGAATTACATTGATCCCATTAAAGTATTCCAGATAATGCCTGCTGCTTCATACAACGTACTGGTATTTCATTTTAGAGCAGCAGCTATATCCACTGGGTTTGCAGACAAGCTTATTTTCCAGATGCTTTTGGAAAAT
>NW_008246059.1:1333487-1333698 GCF_000691975.1 Corvus brachyrhynchos
ACCAAATACATACTACCTACTACTTTAACTTGTGTTTAGCTGAGCCATTAAACATACTATTACACTGCACTCTTGCAAACTTCATAGACTGAAGGATTTAAGATTAAATGATAGGTCTAGAAGCCTGAGAAAATTCTTGTAGACACATTGAAAACACTTCTTTTCAACAGTCAACTAAGTATCAAGGCTACTTAATGATCAAATCAAGATA
>NW_008246059.1:1333745-1339708 GCF_000691975.1 Corvus brachyrhynchos
TGTCCTTGTCCTTCAGTGGAGTTTCTTTCCAGAGCATCTTGGCTTAATAAATGCCTTTGAAGAAGGCTTCAGCATAAGTAAAAGAGTACTTGTGCAGCAATCTTGAGTTCTTATCAGCTGTATAGTGATCAGGTGAAGGAATAATTTATTTCAATCAGCAACACCTGTTTTTATAATTGCTCAAGTGATTATAATTCAATAATAAAAAGCCAATTTAACTATCTTTACTCAGATATTAACCTCTTATATACAGCATAAGAATGAAATTGCCATTGGTTAAATTCCCCTAAGAAAACAATTGCTATCATACATTTATCCTATTTTGGTCTGGTTTGTTTCATATTTCCCTTGTTATTTTACTTTTCTTTTAAGAATAAAACATATTCGCACATTCTCAACTGGAAGACCCCCATGGCTATCCATTTTCTACCACTGTCAAATATGCCCCATCTCTCAAAACGTGCAATTATTTCCATTTTTCTTCATAGTTATGTTTTTATGATTTGCCATTTTCAGAATGGCATTACATTTTTGACACATAATTCAACCTGTGATTTCCTATAATACCTAGATCCATTTCTGCAAAACACCTGCTTAGCCAGGCATTCCCCCTCCATTTTTATGCCCTTTGTCTTCCTAATCAATATAAATATTTGTGGTTGTTCTGAGTGAACTACAGCCAGTCTTTTTTTCTAGGCATTCCTCCATTTTGTCAAGACTGTTTGTGTTCCAAGCCTGGATTTCTCCATTTTTGCAGTCATTCCCAGCTTTGTGTTGTGTTTTTTTAAGTTTGCAGGCTCTCCAGTTCATCTTCCATATCTCTGATAAAAATATTGAATACTAAGTGGTCCAAGAGATATTTACTGCAGATCTCTTCTTAGCACAACTCGTCATTCTACTTCCTAAATTAATATTAATTACTTAATCACTAAGATACCACATTTCCTTCTTTTTGAATGAGATTTTCTTTCTGAAAACAGAAGCAAAGGTAAGTAAGTCTGTGATTTCTACCCTGCCACTACCACATTTTCCCTTCAGAAATTAAATGAGGAATTTGTATTTTTCAGTTTCTGGCATTTTCCTCTCCTCTGTGGATTCTCAAAAATAATAGTAAATCTTCTTGTGCCAGATATCTGACCCAGAGTAGTCCACAGTGAAGGTTTTTTGGCATGGCTGATCTGAAAACTACCAAATATATTCTGTCAAACCTGCTCTAGTAACCTGTTTTAGTCTTTGTCTCTGGTCTGTTAGCCATTGGCTTGCAGCTGTGAAGAGTAAAGAAAAAAAAGAAAAGAAACTAAACGTGCTGCTGTTCCTAGTCTCATTTACCCATTTCATTAATTATTCTCCAGCAACCAGACTGAAACTTTTCTGATCATCTGCTTTGCACTGATACAGTTACAGAAAATATAACAAGACATTACTCATATCTCACATAGGCATTTCTAATTTTAACTGCATGTACTTAAACTAATTTTTATGGTTGTTCTTGCTAATCTGACCTGGTTTCTTCCTTTTGTATTCTTTTTTTTTTTTTGCTTCTCAGAATATGAATCTCTTCAACTTTTGTTCTCAACATGATGGAGTATGAAGTCACCCAGCTTGGCCACCCAGTACTGAAAGGCAGCAGCAGCATTTTTTCTTCCTTTTGTTTTCGTGATGAGAGACGCCGTCACGCTGATAATGCATCCAACCAGCAACCCGGATTAGTGGTTTATGATCCTACTGAAAATTTAAGGTGTAACTGATGTTTTGCTTTGGCACCAAACAGGAGCGAGAGTGGCCCAGCCGCCCGGGGACATCCGTATCTCCATGGTGCCACCTTCTGACAGGCTGCCGGAGGACGCGGGACAGCCGGCTCCGGGGCTGGAGTATCCCTGCGAGGAAAGGGGATTGGCCCCGTGAGAGAGAGCGCGTCTGCCTGAGACTGGGGAGATGTGGATGTGAGGGTCAAAAAGGGAGCCCGATCGGGCGTGCATCCTGTGCCGTACACAGAACAGTCCGGGGGTCTTCCAGCCTGCTGGGCGCTGGGACCCAAGCACTGTGCAAGTGCTGGTTGTCAGGTTTATGTCGTGTTTGAATGACCATAAATGAAAGAACTACATGGAAAGTGAATATTTTAAAATATTTTATAATTTATTTCACGGGGAAAAAACCCACCTCTGTTCATATCAGCTCCAGGTTAATTTACAATATGGTGACAGCAGGACTAATAGACTAAAATATGACTAACAGTCGTATTTTCCATGGATGGAGAAATGGTGGAGTTGATGCTGAAGACTTTCCCGGTGACATACCACAGCTCCTGAGCACCTTATACAGAGATGAGAGCAAACACACGTCACTCTTTCATCATGAAATGTATGTCTTGCACTCCTGACTTAATTTCTTTGTCCCTTTTCTCTTTTTATTTCCATCTATTTAAGCTTATGTGTAAGTCCACAGGACATTGTAGACCTGGGATGAATGTTACATGCTGACTCAAATCCTTCCTTGGTACTTGAGTCCTATGAAGGGAAATACCACGAATACCTACTGATGCAGGTATTGGAAACTAGGAGAATCTATTCATTTTCCTTACACGTTGGAGTGCTCCTGTATGTACCTGACCAAAGGGGACTCAGAAATAGGGCCCTGCTCTCTTGCTTATTGTTGACTCAAAATTTAAAGGCAACTATGCTGAAGATGCATAAGGAGAATATAACCCATCTCAGTCTACCTTGACTTCTAACACTCCTCAAAACATTAGAGTTACTGGAGTAACTTTAGGAAAAAGCATTAGAATATTATACCTCTAACACTTCTAAATGTTTTGCTGAGAAGCTTAAAAGAATTGAAAATATAAAAATGAACAGATATGTCTATAAGATGGTGTGGGGGAAAGAATCTGACAGAAGAGTTACTCTTTTGAGAAACTGTTCCTCTTCCTAGTAGGGCGCTCTTAACTCTTCTGAAATGAATTAAAGAATATTTGAATTACAAAGCTGAATGAATTAAAGAAAAAACCCTCACATTGTGTGCTTCAAAAGATAATTTTTCTCTGACCTTTCTCTTGTAAGGGTTAGTTACAAATGGCTTGCTTTGAGAAGTTGACACCTGATACTCTAGATGTCAATTGTTTTGTTTCGTTCTGACGTTTCAAATAATTGTGTATTGTTGCCCACTCTAAGGGCGTAATGCTTACAAGGCTGAAGGCTTGAAAAAACTAGGGGGCTTGGGCTCTCTGTCCAACAAAATAGTGCTGCAGGGAGAGTAGCCTAGCAGTAAGCAGCCTTGGCAAATTCTAGAAAATTAAAACTATTCAAGAGGCTTTTCTTTTTGTTCATTTGCCTAGTTTTAAAACGATATTCTCAGTGGAAATATCTGGAACACTGCCTATTTGCATCAACATGAGGCAAAAATTCTGTCATTTTATTTCAACAGAGTTGAATCTGATTGAACGGGAAAGGTACTCTTTGGTGTATGACTTAATCAAATATATTTGTTTTTTGTGGCTATGGCTATACTGTCTTTCCCTCTTTAGAGAGCTGTCCAAAGGGAGAGCTGCCATTTTGGGAATATTGCAACACATTATTATGGAGCATATAAAGAAGGTATTTTCTATCATACGGGCACTCCGGGGGTTTTTTGTTGTTTTCTCTAGGTCTGTTACTACCCTTGCTCAGTAATAGATCAGTGAAAATATACGGACAGGGTGCGTAGCAAAACATTCCAGCACAGGTTTATTGACACAAGGTTTCTTTGTTGTCTTACAGGCAATCTGTACAGAAAGAGAAAACAGCTTATTATGAAGCTAAATAGAGATGATTTTGCAGTTCCCAAAAATATGATTTTTACAATGTGGGTTTTTTCTTGATAAGAGTGCCAAGGTCTTCAGCAAAAATACATTCGCAAGATTCTCTTAAAAAATGAGTAAAGAAATCAACCCAGAAATACGGATGTATATCTGTTCAGAAACTTGCTGAGTTTTCCAGGTCACAGAAGACCATTTCCTGTCAGTACAAGAACAGAGCTAAACCACCGATTTGTTTATGGGTGAATAAAAATACTGTGGCTGTAAAGTGCTTTGCGTTGGGGAGGGGGAGAACAGGGGCAGGCCAGGAGTTGCTGGGGTTTTTTTCTCCCTTTAAAATAAAATGATGTTATTTATGTGCTTGTTTCACCAGCAAGTGACTGCACTTAGTACACCTTCAGGTTTTGGAATAAAATCTTGCTTTAACCACTGTTACCTGTCCACTGTAACAAAGCCTAAATTGAATCTAAGTGGAGGCCGGTTCCAGAAGTAATTATTTATAACCAGACCTAGTCTTCATTTGCTGAGGCCTGAGCTGGCTCTTTGATTTCCCTAAGCAGGGAAAACATAAAATCTTGAGCTTCAGATTCCTTCACATGCAGATTAGGGGACAATTGTCACCTTTGGGATTTGCAGAGGGCTCCTAGGAAAGATAGTGCTTTGGTTTTAGGAAGCTGCACTTCCTGGTTTTAAGAAGCTTCCTAGTTTTCATCTGTTGATGGAGGGGGACTAGAAATCAGCTGGTGTATGGGTATGCTTGGAACCATTCCTTTTCCCATCACGTATAGAATCCTGGTTTAGTTGTGCGTGGGCACTGCATTTTGGAAGGGCTAGACCTGCTTGATAACATGTCCCTATAAACACCAAAGTAACATATACTGGTCTTAAATAGGGCATTGATATAGCAATTGTAATCTGAAACAAGACATCAGTCTGAGTGAGTTTGAGAGGTTTTGTGTATGGATTTAAAAGAAAGAAAAAAGCTGAGATCCAGGAATGATTAATGGAAGTTAATCCAGAAATGTTGCCTTGCAGCATTCCAAGTAAGAAGAGAGGACTGATTCAGCCTCTGCAGTTTGTATGCAAATTGATCTTGCAAAGGAAGAGAGATTGTTTTTGACAACTTGACTCTAGCAGTGCTGCAAGGCACCTAGAATGGTCCTACTTTCTATTTTCTCCAGTTCCTTACATTCCTTGAGGTGTTGATAATGAAAGACTCCTGCCCAAACTGAATGCAGCTCATGTTGGCAGAGATAGCAAATACACATGGTAGCTTTCATATTTCTCTGTCAAATCGTTTGACTTTTTTCATGCCTTTTCCATAGGGCAAGCTGTGAAACAACATATAATTTCTGTCACCTGTTTGAGATTTCAGCAGTGGGGTTACAAAAGATGTGCAGGCCTGCAGAAAAACATTCAGAAAATGGTGTTTGAATGATCTTTGAACTCCCTTTAATCTTCAAGGGAACTGCCACACTTTCTCCTTAACCTCAGTAATTGCTGATTTAAAAAAAAAAAAAAAAAAGCAGATTTTAGAAAGAAATCATGCAATCTAGAAACATACTTTCCATCTGTGTATTGCGGCTGAAATCCAAAATAGGCCAGCTGGTCATAGCACAGCTCACATATTCACAGTATCTGTCCTCTGAATAAGTCGTTTCATCATAAACAGTGGAAAGCAAAAAGCAGAGTCTTAGCTTCTCTGATTTTTTTCCCCCTCATTTGACACTCAAAGGACTGGCAGATACTAAAAGATTCCTCTCTGATGTTAAATTTGATATCGTCATTGCATTTTATTTGCTGCTCAAATATGTCTTTTTAAAACTGTGTGATCCAGGATGTGGAGTGGAATGTTTGTTGTGGCAAATGCCTCTCTTCATTGGAGCAGTTTGGTCTGGCAGAGTTCCCAGTTGCTGTAGATTTAGCAAGTAAGTTGTGCACAAACCCTTGATTTTTGTTCTTGCTTTTTGTGGCACTCTCTCTATAACTTGAGAGTGCCTGCAGTTTTTGGAACTAGGAAGTAGTGTCTTTCAATATCTACATTTTATGTCTAATCAACAGGGACTGATCCCAGAAAGTTAGAAATTCTTCTTTAAGTAAAGGAAAATCTCTCCTTTATTCCCCTCCACATTATTGATTATGCTATGGGGAGCAGACACTGTGCACAGGG
>NW_008246059.1:1339843-1348454 GCF_000691975.1 Corvus brachyrhynchos
CCTGTGCTCGTCACTCTGCACTGAAACCTTTTAAATAAAAAATAGAGATTATGTGTCAGGTAGGGGAGGAGGGATGAAAGGTAAAAGCTGTAGGAGTGGCACTGCAGGATCATGAGAGGGAAGTTAGTCACTGTAGTTCTTTGAGGTGATCTAAACCAGTTTTGATCAGACACAACGGATATGGAGCTGGTGACCAAGCTATATCTGAAACATAACCAGTGAAGGAAAATTATACCCAAACTTACAGTTTGGTGCTTTACTATTTTATCTGGCTTTACATTCTTCAAGTATGAATCTGGACAGACTGTGTTTAAAGTGCTTTCTCTACCTAATGGCCAAAGTTTTGGATAATTCAGTGACAAAAAGCATGAGGCTGCAGTCTGCAGCAAATGGATATTAGGTCAGGACTGGGAACATATGCAAAAGAATGGCTACTTTCACAAAAGTAACCAAAATCCTTGCTGCATTTATAGTGCAGTTTCCATGCACCCATATTATACCTCCTTGGCTAAATAACTACAAGCACAGCCTCACCCTGGGCTCTCAGAAGAACAATATTATGCTTTGTAATTGCAGCTGTGCATTAATATGATTCCTCCTCCTCATTAAAAATTGTGTTCATGCTAATTGTATGGCCTTTTCTGTACTCTTTAAAGGACATCAACTTGCTCCATTAACTTTTTTTTCCCTTTTGGTAACAGAATGTCTCCTTCGGTAATTAGTTACAAAAATGCATTTATTTGATGCAGATTTACTAACATTACAGAATCACTTAGGAAAAGGGGAACCTCTGGAGGTCTCTAGTCCAACACCCAGCTTAAGCAGGACTGTCTCCAAAGATACAGCAGGTTGTTTAGGGCCTTGTACAGTGGGTATTTGAATACCTCCAAGGATTGAAGTTCTACATTGTGTCTGGGCTACCTGATCCAGTGCTTGACCCCTCTCATCATGCAGATGTTTTTTCTTAAATCTAGTTGAAATTTCCCTTGTTGCAACTGGTGTCCACTACCTTTTGTCTTATTCCTATGCATCTCTAAAAAGTCTGTCTTCTCTATAACCACCCATTTCTTATTTATGCTGCAGTTGTTTACAGAGCTGCATGAATTGGCTGGTGAAGAGAGACAGATACTCCGAATAGCTGTCAAGCTGAAGTAAATAAAATCAGAACCTGCTGGGCAAAGGCTTCTGCAGGTCAGAGAAGAGGTACAGCTGCTCTGAGTAACTAGATGAAGTGCTGATGGTCTTACCTGGAAATAAAAGAAGGGTGGCATAGGTACCAAAATGCTTCACTATGGCTCTGCTTGCTCACAATTAGAGAAAGTATCCCCTTGTGCTTGGTGTGCAAGAATTGTCCCAGTTGTGCCATGTAATAGCTTTTCCAAAAGGTAGTATATGGTAGCTTGGAAAAACTTGGTCCTTAATGAACCCTGAAGGTTCATTACGAACCTTCATAATGAAGGACTCACTGGGAGTCTAAAAGGGCTCCTTCTCCTCTGTGTGGTTTTGGGTGGGCTTTTCCCCAGCAAAAATTAATGCAATGGTTCAAGCAATTGAAAATGTGTCTGAGTCATACCTCTCCACTGCATTTGTTCTTAACCCATAGTGGACACACTGGAGCAGGCATGTCCTGTGCTAGTTCTAATATGAAAATTAGAAAAAAGTCCCTCCTCCTGAGATTTTGTGGTATAAAGTTTCACACAGGGCTGGTATTGGTCCTGGACAACTGCTCCCAGAGGTAAGGGCTGAGGTCTCAGTCTCTCTGGAATGCAGGCGGAACAGACATCTCTGTGCATTCTCCCATATCTCCGGCCTCTGCGGTCTGGCTCACACTGTGTGTCCGTCCCTCCCTCTCTTACCTTCATGGCGAGATACGTGCTACATGCACCTCCTACATCAGTACCAGAATGAGCAGCTCTGTGCAAATGCATTTCTCATCTTTTGAACTCCCAATGAGATCAGGTGGCGTATTCAAGCAAAGTTGGCAGTTTTCTCATATTTACTTGGACAATGATATGTACAATAGATTCTGCTTCCTATCCCAGAAATTGTTTGTTCAAATCTGGTTTTGTCTGAGTGCTCAGGCACAAACAATTGCTGCCATTCATGCAGGATTAGGTGTGGTTTATATCCTTCCAGATTTGTTTATTTGTGATGTGGTTCCATCCTTAGAGATGCCTGTTTGTTGAGGTCTGTGCTTAATTCTTTACTTCTTTACCAACTCATATACTTAACTGTACTCAGTTAAGAAATATTGCTGAAGTTTAGTGCGAGTCTGTAGATTGAGGTCTGCCTGTGTATTAACTTACTGTAATGAAAATGTAAAATAACCAGAGCAAACCCCTATTCTAACTACATATACAATCAAATATGCCCTCAAGTAATTGGATCTGTAGGATAGAAAGCAAAACATTCCAAATGGTACTGGTTTGCAGTAATTCATAATCCTTTAAGCATATAAATCCACCAGACAGCTTAGAAGTGCAATTTCTGCCACCAGCTATGTTGAAAATGCACTTGCATACTTAGTACTAAACTATGGCAGCAAGCAACAAGCTATGCTCTAGGGATAGTGTAGAGCCCCTATCGCTCCCGTGCCAGTCCTGGGAGTTGTCATGTCTTGGGGAGGCACAGTGCCTGCAGAGCTGCTCTTGCATCACTATTAATTAGGGCGCCGTTTGCACTCCTTTCTGCATCTTGTCAGCCTCTGTGGCTGGTGTGAGGGGCGCGATAGCCTCGTCCCCTTAGTGAACGCCACGAGAACTGCTGCAGTGGGTCACAGCCAAAGCCCAGCCAGCCCAACACACGCTTTCTGACAGTGGCCTGCAGCAGATGTTTAGAGAAAGAGAAGCAGAGCAAGGCAATTACAGAGAGATACTTTCCAGTGGTTTGCCGGGAAACAGGAATGTGGAGGCTTCTTGAGCCAGATATTGTCTCTACGCTTTAGCATATGATAGCTGTATAGGCTGCCAGTGAACTTGTTTTAATCTCCCTTTGAATTATTTTTTCTCTTCCTGCCTCCCCAATATCCGATGGCAATACATTCCATAACGATTCTCTGATGTGTGAAACAGTCATTTCTTCTGCTGCCTTTAACCTACCACCTGCTAAGTGTACTGGGCAATTTTCCCCCATGGTCACCTTCCCATTCTTAGAGAAAAAAGGTGCTCGACCCTGGTGGGCAGCAACATCTTTAGTTGGAAACGTTCCAGTCCTCCTGTCCACTGCTGGTACAAGGGGTACAAGTGGGGAAAAGATGATTTTGTGCCCAGGTTGAACACAAATGGATGAAAAAGAAAAAGGTACGATCTGACAGACACCCTCAACAATGACCTTCTATTTAGGAGTGGAGAAGGCTCACCTCTGTAACTTCTTGCCACAGACAGCGGCAAAGATCAGGGCAGAGATCCCTTTCTGCACCAGAAATTGAGAACAGCAAACACCTTTAAGTGAAAGCAAAGCATGATTCTAACAGTAGCATGTGAAGGGGATGTTTTCCCTTTAAGAAATACTATTCAAGTTAATTGAAACATCTGTGTAAAATTCATTACATTGTTTTCTTTCAAAAAAAAATGACAGTTCAGTTCAAAGCTTTTGAATTATACTTAGATTTTTTTTCAGACGAATGATTTTTTTCATTTAAAAATTAAGTTTAGTTGAGTTTAATTTTAAAGAAAACAAAGGAAATGAAGAAAAAATGCAGGGAAAGTAAGAAAGCCTGTCTTCCCCTCCATTGTGAACTGCTCCTGATAAAAAATGCTCCTCATCAAAATAACAAGTCCCCTCCACCTTCTCTAATATGAAGGATTAGACCTGCTAGTGCTAGATACTTTGTCTTTAAAATGGTCTTTGTCAGGCTGCATGTGCTATGCAGTCCAGACCTGGTGACTGATAATTATGATTAAAGTTACATTTTACTGTATTTACATTTTTAAAATTATATTTCAGGTAGCATATTACAAGAAAACAGCATTTCATTTCTTTCCCTCCCTTTTATGCTTTATTTGGTGAGAATTTTCCACAGAGGAATCAAGATTTTTAACCTATCAAGTCTGACAGTTGTAAACTGAATGACAAGCATAATTTAACACATAAACTTTTGCATTTTTTTAATATCTCAGCTTTAGAAAATCTCCTATTCATTGGCCTAGCAGATGCTGAAATCAAAATAGGTTTATCTATTATTCTTAGAGGAGACCAAAATATGAGCTGATTCTGAAAGAGTGACTGAACAAAAATCCCTATCTCCCCACAGTATGGGAAAAGATACTACAAAAATTTATGTCTTCAAATGCCTTATTTGACATTTCTACCTCTTATTTATTTATTTAATTTTAGGACAGGCACAGTGAAGTAAAATAGGTGTTAGTACTTCTGGCAGACTAATGGAGACTTTAGGGGTGCAGGAAATAGATACTGAGAAGCAATGACTGAATATTCTTGTTAATGATCTCTCTAGCAATGGATTAGTATTTATTTTAGGAAATGTCTGAAATATATGTAGTATCAATAAACCTCAGAGAAGTGTTCTTCTGTAAGTCACTGCGATTGCCAAGAGACTACTGCTACGTAAATGAAAATCTGCTAATTGTTTAGTGTTGCCAAATGTTTAAGTGGCCTCTGAAACTTGGCATACACAATGAAAATTAGTTACCAAATGGATAAAACAATAGCAATTACCCAGGAAACACGATCTTGAGTTGTGTGCTGAGATGGAGTGCTCTGCTGCCTTTACCTCCTGCTGGATGAGTCGGGTGAGCCCCTGGTGAGATGCCCAGAACCCGAAGGCAGCTGTGGGAGGTGCTGAAATCTGGGCAGTTTGCGACAGCAGATGCAGCTCAGTGGCTCAGGGCTTGGTGAAGGAGCACACAGTAGAAGGTATAGCAGCAGTAATAGCACCGTATTTTTTATGGTGAGAGGCCACTCTGTGCCTCTGGTCTACAAATCTCAGCTGAAGGTTAGGGGGTGATTGGGAGTAATTACTAGGAAAAGCTGTGTCTGGCATAATTCTTGATCTTGGAAGGTATCAGTCTTTGATGGCTTCTGAAGAATGGTGAGACCCTGAATTCAGGTTCTTTTGTCAGATGACTGGACTTAGACAGAATAATTCTGGGTCAAAGTGATGAGACTGGGTCTACGTGTGGCTCTCTGGCTCCAGCTGATCCCACATGGCTTCAGACAACTATAAAGAAATTCCCTTTGGGGTCTTCCAGCATGAGAGAACTAAAACATCATCATTCATTTAATTCCAAAAAAATGGTGCAACAGCAATGCCCATTTTTTTTTCCCCTGGCTTAAACGAGACAAGTGGTTCAGGTGTGTTTGCAATGTAAAAATACCTGCAAGTTAGGTGAGATTAGGGGTCCATTTACAGTCTCTGTGGATTGTAGCCATTATTAACTTCTGAATACACACACCGTTCCGGCTTTGTGTCAAAGATTTGGCATGACGTTGCTCTAAGGGGAAAAATATTCATGCTTGGTTTCTTTGATCCAGATGTGGAAAGCTCAGTGCAGGAACCAAGCCTGGCAGCAGCAAAAGGTTGGGCTCACAGCAATACTTCCACTTGGCTACATTTGACCTTCCAAATGTCCCTCTTTTGGTATACCTCCATATAATATATGTATTGCAGGTATTGTGTTGCTAATCAAATTATTATAGTTTTAAGGTTGCTTCCACAGAAATGGAACAGCAGCAGTGATGATGGCAAGCAGCCCCAATATTCATTGTTTACCCAGGTTTTGTTCTTAAAGGCCAAAAAATAGTGTGAGGTTTAAGGGACTTGGAGCTTATTCCTTCTATCATCCGCTGTGACTTTTCTATGCAGGATTACTCCATAATGTGCTGAATTACCACGGGTCATGGTAGTTTTCTGATAAATGACCACTGGAGTGAGCACTGAATATGCAATTTCCAAGTTACTATCCGAATGTGTAGTTAAAATCTATTTATAAAATCCCTGTTATCGTCAGTGCAGCCTTTTGTACAACTCTCTGCAGGATGAAGTAAGCTTATCAAGTTGATGACATCCTTTAAAAGAAAAAATATACTATTTTTTCCCATGCAAAAAAAAAGTTCATTACAATCTCTGAAGTATTAATGAAATAACCTGATCTTGCAATCATTAAGCTTCTCCATAACTTTTCTGATCACCGATTTTAGTGTGATTAAGGATGGATACCATGTACCCGATAACACGTTTGCATGTGTTCAGCCAGGAGATGTTTCATGCTGATCTCAAGCAGCCACTACCTCAAGAACACTGGAATTCCAAGTGGATGATTTTAAATGCAATTTATCTGCTCACAGTCTATGTACAAAACTATCCCCAAGGTCTTTCCAAACTGCCCTGTGGTTATGCCCCAAAATATATTTCATGCACCAAATGTAATTCAAATATGCCCAAAAGGACTTGAAGACCAAGAAGTGAGTTCTGATTGAAATAACTCCTCAGGGGAATGTTTGTTGCTAAGATGTGGCTGAATACCACAGAGATTAATAATCCCAGTACAAAATATTTTTCCATGCTTTTTCATTCTGCTCATTTATTTAAAACATATGCCAGAGAGCATTAATGTTTAAAAAAGTCTCCACCCACATCCCTGTACAGTGTTCTAGTAAGGGTATTGTAAGTGTAGTCTTCTAACTGTGCAGTTAGGTACATTTGCATCACCAGCTTTCTTCCCTCAAGTGTCCTCTCTACCAAGAGCATGAGCTTTTTCCCAAATGCACTTAACAGAAATAAAATAGACCTTGCAGCATGTAGGCTTTTATTTCTGGGAAGAGGGTTTCTGTGGCATAAATTACCTCAATTTACATGGCTTTATTAGGATGAGATGAATCCACCCCAGAATTGTATCTTATGCTTCAAAGTTTAGGTGACTGGCACAGGTGTGGATGTGTGAAGCTTGGAAGGGTGAATTCTGACGTGTTGTTCAGATGGTTTGTGGCTGCTCATTTTTTGGGGGTGGGAGCCTGCATGCCTATCATGTTGTTTCTCTACCAAAGCAAGGTGATGGTACAGTATATGGGGGCAGCAGCCTGTTCTCACTCCATACTGACACTGGTGTGGAAAGGCACTGTGTTTCAAGAGCTGGTCTTAGAGACCAGTGTGGTGCCCCCCTTCCACTGCTGTTCCTGCTGCTCCCTCCGTCCCTTCTCTGGCTCAGTGAGAGGCAGGCAGGACTGCAGCTCTGCTTATGCATTAAGCAAGAGAAAACACATAGCGGACAATAGCAATGCAGTAACAGAAGACAGAAAACCTTTCTGGCTCATCACTATTTTTGTTTTCCCTTTGAGTATATACAAATGCAGCAAGAGAAACTGTATAACTTTTTTGAAAATGAAGGTAAGGAAAAGCTGATCTATGGTATCACTGAAACAAGAAGATTGCAAACAAAATGAGACACTTTGTACAACTGTGCAGAGAAAGCAGCTCTTAAAATTACAATTATAATCCCTGAGTCAGATCCAGTACTTGGGTGATTGTTTTAATTAGAACTGACATATATTTGTTTCTAGACGTTTCAGAGAGTAAGGAAGAAGGGAGATCTTGGCAGAAAGTGTGCATCAGGAGGCACCTGATGCTTTTGAGCCTGAAGCAAACCTCCCCCAAACTCTTCAGGATGTCATTGAAATACACAGATGTAATTATTTGAAGTTGCTAAAGGAATTGATGTTGCAGTAATTAGACAACTCATTACATCAAGAAATGAGGAAATAAGACAGACACAGGTAAAAATGAACATAGTGATAATTCAGTGCAGGATTGTAAGAAGTTTAAGGTAAGGCTTTATGAGAGGAAAAGCACCTAGGAGAGAATCAGTGGACTCAGGCTTGTTTTCATCAGTCCATACAAATTATAAATAGAATGAAGAAATGGATGTCAAATAAGCAAACACTGCTGCTGTCTAGCCTAGGCTTTCACTCAGCATCTTGCTCCCCAGGCCTCCATCTTCTACAGCATCTTGCCAAATGTTGTTCCGTGGTACCTCAAACAAAGGGCAACATGTGTGAGCCCTCTAGAACTGGACTTGCCATATCTCCCATCCAAGTTGACAGAGTACTTCCTATAACTTAGATAACTTTGAACCAGGGCTCCAGGTGGCTTATACATACACCCTGCCTTGAATGAAAATGCCTGCGGAGTGTGCTTATTCTACAGTGTAATTGACTCTCCCTCTTTTCTCTTATTTTTTTGGGCTCTGCAATTACTATTTGCTGGAACTTCTAGTGCACCATTTCAGAATTTCCACCCCAAAACTGTCCAGGTTAATATTCTATTACTCATTCTAACATCTCTTATAAGCAATTATTAAACAAACATTTTACTCGGGGAATATATCCTTGGTAGAAATAACATGAGGCAGAGAGGTATTTTTTACATGTCAGTAAATATTTCAAGAGTTATGGTGAAACTGAACTTTCACACATGACATTCTTACTACAGCAGGAAACTTTGACCATGTACACAGCACTTAATGATTGCCTTTACAGGTGGTGTGGGGCTGTTCAAAACTTTTGAACAATAAATGATCAGCATGTGCTACCTCTTTGCAATTTCTCTTCCCATTAAGAGAACAAATTGAATAAAGTGATTGTAATTGTCCTCTCT
>NW_008246059.1:1348508-1349608 GCF_000691975.1 Corvus brachyrhynchos
ATTTGAACTACCTTCAGCTTCAGTTTTACAATAAAATCCTCAGCTGACCTTTTGAGTTTCCTATTGTGTCGCAATACTCTTAATCTCTGCCCTTTCTGATCATAGATCTCCACTTTGTCTATCCTTTACCTGTGAAGAGTCATCACCAGTTTTGCTGAGGAGTGTTGGGTCACTCTTCAGATCTGCAGGGAGAGAAGATGCTAACAGGGCCTGGATAATTAATTAAGTTTATGGTGCAGAAGGGTCCTTATGACCAGTCACCAACCTGAAGTCAAACTTACTTGGTCAAAAGTGACCAGAAGTGATTTCTGAAATCTTCTTGGCAGCTATACAGAAATGGAAACTAAAGCTGGTAAAGTTGGTTTTGGTTATGCTTTTATGAGTTTTATTTGGTGGGGTTTTGGTTTTGTGGGTTTTTTTCTTTCTTAACAGAGCATGTCCGGTGAAAGTTTTACTGCAAATTTTTCAACAAATCCCACCCTCCCCGAAAATGCCTTAATTGGACGTACGGGTGGGAATTTGTCAAATTTTTTTTCTTTTTCTGCCTTTTGCATTTCCTCACATAAACCAGGTTCCTGGTTTTGGCAGCAAAAATGCAAAAAAACCCCAAACTCTATGTACAGAGATGGAAAACCGGGGAACAAGGATAGCCCCAAAGGACAGTAGTGACCAGCTGTCCTGAGTGGCAGCTGAACACGGCTCGTTCCAAGACGAGATGAGGTGCTGCCTGTCCTCACATTGGTCCTGCTGGCATCGTACCCCCACTCGGCACGGGGCAGAGATGGGGTACACACACCAGAGGTGTCAGAGGCAGCAAAAACTCCATTATCCCCTGGCCCTGAACACAGCTTCTTTGGAAGAAGGCAGCCCCAACTAGCAGCTCGGTGAACTCCCGTCGCTGCTCGGCAGCTGCAGTTTCGGGGTGGGATTTCGGGCTGAGCCAGCTCTCCGGAGCTCGGACCCGGCTCTCCCTCGGAGGTGCTCGGGGAGGGAGTGCGAGCGAGTTTGCACAGCTGCTGCCGGCCCTGGGCAGGCCGGACCCGGGAGCCAGCAAACCGGTCAATTAAAGGCTTTTCCTTGACTCCCAGGGGGGGGGAAAA
>NW_008246059.1:1349644-1370586 GCF_000691975.1 Corvus brachyrhynchos
GGTTCAGCTGGCACCTTTCACCAGGAAGGGGCCAATTTTACAGCTTTAAGTAAATAAAGTTTAAAGCAAACAAAGCTGTTTTTCACCAAAACTCTGGATTCTTTGTGTGTGAAGAAGTGGAGGCTGCTATTGCCTCGGAGAAAAACTGACAGCTAAAAGGAGCAAAAGTAGAGCCTGTGAATGAAGAGAGCCGTGTGACACATTGCAACTCCCCTAAATCATGAGAGAAAGCCTCCTGCAGTAATACCTGAGCTAACTCCAAATCTGAGGAGCTTTACAGACCTGTTAGCACAGCACCCTGCCTGGGACACATCTCTGGTACCTAGGACACAAGCTGGTGTCTGTGCTGTGCTGGTGGGACCAGCCACTGCTCCTCAGTGCTCTGCGGACGCCCAGCGTCATGTCCCGGTGCATGCTTGCACACATACTTGTCCCAGTTTGATGCCATACTTTGGAATTTAAATCTGTGCACAATCTATATACAGGCCCTAGGCCGACTGGAGAATTCAGCAAATAAGTGAGCAGCTAACCTGATGGCCTTTTTTTTTTTTTTTTTGTACTGACGTGAAATGGTGCATCAATTCCACTAAATCAACCTAAATTCACCTTTTCCTTTACAGTCACACCAACTACACTGTGTAATTTGAAGAGCTGCATTCACGTGCCTCTACTATGCAAAGTAGAAAGACTGATACATGGATTTCTTTGGGACATTTCTCACGTTCCCGTTGAGATTCCGTCACAAGAAAAGTGCAAAAGGGAGCTAAAATTAACCATTTGGAAGTCTGTGATGTTTTCACAAGGAGATAACAATTTCCTCTTCTTCAGCTTACAGTATGTTAAGTATTTAGTAAATAGTCTGGAAGGAGACTCCTTCGAAGATTTTCATTACTTAACACCTACTGTTTCAGCTATTCCTAAACTGTTGTAATAGTGCAAGCTAAAGGGATTTCAGATATACTGACTTCATTTTTTTTTCCTATTCCCTTCCCCTCACCCCATTCATTCTCCTTTTTCTGACCAGAAAACCTCAAACCCCAGAATTCCTCCAAAAACACAACATCAGTAATAATCAGAATGTTGAGTTTCTGACAAATGCCATCTGCTGATTTCTTTTTTTTCTCCCCAAAAGACAAGATTTTGGATAGGGCTAGTAAGTACTTTAGCTTCTTCTACTTTATGGTATCAAAATAATCACCATGGCAACTCTTTAAGGGCAGTCTTCCAAACAGATTTATTGTGAATGCAAGAACTCAACAGCACTCTCTAGCAAGAAACAAGACGGCATCTATTGCAGGTTATTTTGGTACAATGCATGAATGATGACTAACAGACACAGGCACGTCTGTCTGAACTTTTTCAGTTATCCCTAATAGTTTAGCTTGCCATATTTATAGGTGGTGGAGGATGCAAGGGTGGGGGAGGGAGAGAGAAGCGATCAATATTAAGCTTTCACAGATTATGTTGTAATTGCCTTTCCTGAATACATTTTTTTTTGGCCACTGATGGCTGTAAGAGAAGAAAGCCAGAGAAACAGCACAAATACTGGGACAAGGACGCACTAGACTAGAATGAGGCTCAAATTCTTTTGAGATAATAACTGAAGGTTTTGGCACATTGTTTTTCTCCTTCTCTTCCTTTCTTATTTCTTCTTTCTTAGTAAAACAATGAAAGTGTAGAAGATTGCCAAAATATTGTTTGTCATACTGCAGGAAGGGAAAGGGAGGGCAGGGGAGGAGAAGGGAAGGGTAGGGGAGGGGAAGGGAAGGGAAGGGAAGGGAAGGGAAGGGAAGGGAATCTTCTGCATGGGCAGGAAGATAGGCCAGGATAAATGCTAAATTATTAATTCCAAGCAGTCACGGCAGTATATTCCAGGTAGCTCCTTTCTGGCTCAGGTGTTGGTTGGAGTTAGCAGGTATAATCTGTGCAAAACCCAGGACTTTGAAAACCAGCCAGCATTGCTGTGTTATGTAGTTGTGTAAGAGGTTATATATGGTACTTGCTTTGCATTTGGCAAATGGTTCTCACTTAAACATTCATTTAGCATGATTACTTAAGTGAACCATATAAGGCTATTCCTTAGAGCTGCAAAATTAACTTGTTATAGTGATGCACTATGCCAAAAGCTAATTTAGGATCTACTTAGAAATTTATAACATTTATTTACCATGCCATTTGAATAAGGCAACTTTGCTGACAACTCTTAGCTGGCCACAACTTTTATATCATGCTGTATCTCATCTCACACTCCCAAACATTTATTTTTCCATTATGCACTGTCACCCCATTCCTCTCAATGCAAAGTGAGAAGATAAGAAACTGTGTACAGAAGCAGAAATCCACTGAACCCTGTAAAAAGTGTCCTTTTCTGCATGAATGAGGGGAGGACTTCGGACTTTTGGGAGTACTGCTTTAATTGAATTAAGCACTGAAAGAAATACAAAGGATCTTTTCCATCATAAAAAAAAATTTTCCCCCCGCCCCCCCCCCCTCCTTCCCCCCCCCCGATTTGAAGAGATCAGAGACACAAACAGGGGAATGTTTCTCTCCTTTTTGTCAATTCAACCAAAAGAAAATGTTAAAAATACTGAAGGATTCCCTGCCTGCAATGTCATGCTTACAGATAACGTCCTGGGGAGGTTACTTAAATATATACATGCATTATGCAGCAGGGACTCTTCCTCAGGTGCAAGATATCCCACAGGTTTTGTTTGTGGGCTTTCCCTGCCTCAGTTGCATAGCAAATTGTTTATGAAGTGAGACATGAGGTAGAGCAGACTTACTGATTCAGTGAAGCAACTTCTGCAGTCACTGAAAAAACTTTCAAGGGTTCCTTGAAAGTGGGGAGTGAAAAGAGTCTGGGGAAAGCACTGATGCTGCTTTCTGTTCAGTCAGTTCAAAAGTTGGCTCAACAGCTTATGCTCAGCCGAATGAGGGAAGCAAATCCAGGAGAGCTCCCTCTAGCCAGGTTATGATACTCCTTATTTGTCTCAAGAGAACCTGAGATCACAGTCCGTCCTGTTGTCTCTTTCTACATGTCATTTTCTGTGCAACCAGCCTTTGTGCAGAAAGCTCCCTGTGTTGCTCTTTGGTGCTAGCCTCAGCTTTCTCCTCAATCCCAGCTCTTCTCTTTAGCACTGTAACAATTCCCAAACAACAAGAAAAATAATGAGGGGAAAAGTTAATTTGTGTCTCATTGTAGATACTAATTGCAGAATGCGTCGTCTTTCTTTTCTCCCTTTTCTCCCCTTTGCTGACGCACATGCTCTATAATAAGCTCTGTTACTTGGAGCCTGTAAGCCTCTGTAGTAAGCTGAAACTGCTACTATATTTACTCACTTTCCACATTTAGACAAAGGCTATTTTTAACCGGAGTTCTATTTGCGGGGGCTGCCAACGTCACTTAATGTTCACATGCATCTTGGGCATCATATGCTTGTTATTTTTATTTACTGTGCCTGTGCCAGGTCTGCTTTTTTATGGGAAGAAAGAATGAGAATGCTTCTTCAGGCCAGTTCTTGAAAGCTCTTTTGTACAACAGCAGATACACAGATATGCAAAGAAAAAGCAACTCAGCAGCAGATTTGGCAAACCTGCTTTTTAATGGCTGGCATTTTTTATCTCTTGGTCTAGTCGCAAAGCTGTGTTCTTAGTCCCACTGCATTTGTTAAAGGTGAAGATGTTTCAAAGGTATGTTAATTATTCTCGTGTATCCTGGAGGAGACATGAGCTCTCGTTCTGTGATTAGGGATGTGGGGATCAGGAAGTTATTACGATTCCAGCACTGCTACCAGGTAGTTAAAATAGATGATGAGTAAATAATCAGTGCTTTTCTGATCTTCCTTGTTAATAGGTGCATGTTTTGGAACTTGAATGCAACAGATGTTATTTTCAGATAATTAGTTCAGATTTTCAATGTAAGAGTCCCCTGAAAATGCTGAATGTACTGTGCTGCAGCCATAAATCAGGACTGTAAACTGGGGCCTGTACACAGCGTTTTATGAACGGGTTTCCCTGCATTGCTCTAGTGACCTGAACTTGACCCAAGGGAATTGCCCTTTACAGAGGTTTGGAACACTTCATTCAGCATGCTGACTCAGGACGCCTGATTCACTTGATATTGCCATCAACATATGCCCAGGATTTTGAGATACCCACTACCCACATGCTTTTGTAGGGAATAGGTTATTCTCTATATACCAAGTGGCATCTTTAGACACACTAAAGGATGCATTCTTCAGAAAACTTTAGAAAGGGGTGAAGTTAGGGGAAAATCCTTTAATGCTTTGCTGTCAGCATACTTGACTGGGAAGTTTTAGCAGGAAACTAAGTTACAGAAGAAAGCTGGAATGGAACCTCCTAAGGTGGATTTTGTTTAAGTTTGAAATGTTTTGGAAAGCTTACAGGTTTGGTTTTTTTTTTTTTAAATCTCAGTACTTCCTACTCTCAATATTAATTCCCTTTTCAGACTGATTTCAACACGAAGGAGACTTACCAAGCCTCACATAAGTCAAGATTTATGTATGCTTATCATAACAGAACCAAATCTTTTACATTTTCCTGTAATTAATTTTTCCAGTGCTGTTACTTTCCCCACTACAGTGAATGTTTTCATTTTCTTAAAAAAACCCAGCAACTTCTGATTGTCTGTAAAGTGAGGTCTGGGTTTTAAAATCAAAACTGCTAATTTCACATCTGTGCTTCCAGAAGTGGGCAGTGAAATCGCCACTAAGTCATGGACAGGTGTTCAGACACAGTGGGAACTGCACATGCTTAATGCTCTATAGGTTAATCCATTTATTTAGGTGACTAAACATGAATGAATCTACATACCTTCCTTTAGAGGTTTTTATTTAAAAACATGTCCAGACTAATGATATTACCCTATGTGGGGTTCTTTCCATGGGAAATTATTTTTCTATGGCTAGCTGATGCTTTTTTTTATGGTTTGGAGACTAAAACCTGAAACTAAATGCCAGGAAAAGGAAGGTTGTAAAAAAACCCAACGAAACACCACGTAAGTGTACACCTTTTATTAAAAACTTTATTAAAAAGTTTGTCTTTTTCAGTCCTCTTCAATTTCTGCTAGGCTTTAAATTTACCCTTAGATAATAAAATGGATTCTAGACCTAAGGTTTACCCCAGCCTGGCACAGTGTGTGGTATCTGTGTGGCTCTGTTGCTCTGTCGTGGTTCATGCTGGTGGGGCACAGTAACAAGAGCTGATCTGACGTACTGAGATGAGAAATCACATTTAAATTTTTTTGTTATAACTTCTGGTCCTTTGCTGGGCACGTAATTGTAAACAATTTGTCCCATGTGTAACGTCTCTGATATCCTCTGCCACATGACAGCTAAAATGGTACAAGAAAAAACCCATATGTTAGCACGCTTTTGGAGGCAGAACCCATCTTGCCTTTGTCATGCCACCAGCATGTGACATGCACATGGCTCCCCAGTGACAGGCAGCCAGTGGCTGTGCGTATCAGGAGCAGAGGTGAGCTCATCTGTATTTTCAAGGTAAATCCATTGGTTACGTTGTACCCATATGGAATGAGGATAACAAAAGCATGTCTAATTAAAAGTGCCATTAGTGTTTGCTGTCACAAGTTACAAGTAGCAATAACTTTGCTTCAGGTGCACTGACATAATCTTCATCTTTCTTCTACAAAGGTACTGTCTCCAATTTTTACTGCAGTGCCCAGGCAAGTTTTTGTAGTGTATGCAAAGATATGGTATGTTTATGCATACATGAGTGGTTGTTTTCCTGTCTGTTCTCCACACGGGAAAGGGTGGGTGTGATGGAGTCTGTAGAGATCAGGAAGCTTCAGTAACATCCTCTCACTGCTCTGTGTGATACAATTTTCTATCTCTCCCCTACAAACAGCATCAAACTTTGCAATTTATAGTAGTACTGAACTTACTCTGTGGCCACAAATGGCAGGCAGGTTACTAAAAGATAAAACAGACTCATAAGAGAGGCTCAGCAGTCTGCTGCCAATATATATGATTTTCTACAATATCAAATATTTGCACTAGACTGTGGCAGGAGGAGGCTTATCAAAAGCAAAGAGAATCTTTTTCATCTGAAGAGCTACTGCGGAGGGGAGGCAATGGGTTAAGCATTACAAGAGTTTAAGCTGATAGCCAGCCTTGTGCTCTGCTGCTTCGAAGAGGTTTCCCTTTGATGGAAAACATTTCAGTGGCACAAGACACTGGCAGCTGAGGTAATACACTGCTGCTGCAGGAACCTTGTGCTTGCCAGGGAAAGTCAATGGGTGAGACAGCTCCGAGAACAGCAGTGGCTGGCTTCTGTCCCCCCTCAGGCACTGCTCGTGTGAGAGTGCCTGCTGCAGGACTGGTGGGGCGGATTGCACAGGGAAATGCACCAGATCCGGGCAAATTTGGATTATTTACCTGTTGCTACAATGAAGAGCCTTTCTGAGGCATGACAAGCCGTCCCCTGTGTTATTCACTATGGAGAGGAGCACCAGGACAATTCTTATGGATCATTTCACTCAAACTTGAGCCTTCAGAGCAATGTTTTACTGCCTTCCCTATTGATTCTTGGATGCATTCAATCTATATATGAGTATATTGTGGCTTAATGCATGAGTTGTGAGGAGACAACACTTAAAACCAGTAGCACCAGTTCCATTTCATGTGACCGATCAAACTTGTCTCCTTGTCAACAACATCCTTTGTTGTAAGAAGAGCGTTTTGTTTGTACTGTTCAAAATGTTCATTATGGTTCACCAGAGCACACTGAGGTGCAGAGCCACCAAACTGAGCCACAGACCTGAAAGCTGTGCCAACTACCTTTTGTAAGCTGTGAGCCTGTGCTGTTTGAGCAGTGTAAGAAATACTGCTGGCAGTACAGGAATGTGTAGACACACAGTTCACCCTCGGTGCTCTGGTGTATTTAGGCACGCAAAGGATTTGGGGTGGTACAGGGGGAGAGGCTTTTTTCCTCACACTAATGTCTCATTAATTAAAAAGAAATTGACAAATTAACCCCTTTCAATCCAAAAAGAGGAGGTTAAATTATTGGTAGGCAAACCAACAGACTGGAAATTTTTGGTAGAAAAGACTACATTCACTAAAATTGCTGGCATTTTTTTGGAGCACTTGAACCAACTTTTCCTGTTCTATTGAATTCCAGTATTTAGTGGCTTTGAGGAAGCACTACAGTCCAGGCATGTGAATTCAGAAGCCATTTTACTTGGAGAGTATAAATCAGTGCTTTTTAAATTGTTGCTTCATGATATTACTTGTGGAAAAAACTTGCAGAAGAAACAAGAGAGTAAAAACATTATTTAAAAAAAACAATGTTCTCAGATAATTTGACATACCCTGTTTCAGGAGTTTCACAGATGGGTTTTAAGTAGAGATGGCCTTATTTAAAAGAGATCCAGATTTCACATATCACAGAAATCAAAGTATTTTTTACCTGAGGTTATCATGTTCTAAAGAAAAAGACTACTTGTACTGTTTGGATTTGGACACAGTAAGGAATATACACGAATATTTGAATCTAGGCTTACAAGCAGGGCAAAGGCAGCATGAGCTGCCATGGAAGGAAGTCGTGAATCAGGCCCTTCATTTCCAGGCATTTCCAAGCATTGCTTTTCTTCAGAGAGAGACAGAGAGAGTAAGCTGGCATTCAGCCCTTAGTCTTCATTCAAACCTAATTCCAGTTGCAATATTGCCAACTCTAAGTGTTAAAAATCAGGAGAATAAAAAAAAAAAAAAAAAAAAAAAAAAAAAAAAAAAAAAAAAAAAAAAAGCTGTATATTTCTGTTTGCCGTCTGGTGTTTGAGACTTAATATGGGTTATGTTTCCGGGCTTTTCTCTGCAACCAGAAGAGATTGAAACTCTGGGGGTAAGAAGTTGAGGGCAGAATGAGATTCTCACAAAGCATTTGACTCCAAAATCAGTGCTTGAATTGAAATCCCAAATATTAGGAGACCCACACTATAAAATCCCGTAAGTCAGAACACATTACCATAAGCTTGTGGGAATTTTATTGAATAACAATTGTGTAAGGACACCAAGAATAATTTTGTTACGTTCCATATTACTGAACATACTCCCAATAAGAGTTAAAAAAAAAAATTTCTGTTTGCCGTCTGGTGTTTGAGACTTAATATGGGTTATGTTTCCGGGCTTTTCTCTGCAACCAGAAGAGATTGAAACTCTGGGGGTAAGAAGTTGAGGGCAGAATGAGATTCTCACAAAGCATTTGACTCCAAAATCAGTGCTTGAATTGAAATCCCAAATATTAGGAGACCCACACTATAAAATCCCGTAAGTCAGAACACATTACCATAAGCTTGTGGGAATTTTATTGAATAACAATTGTGTAAGGACACCAAGAATAATTTTGTTACGTTCCATATTACTGAACATACTCCCAATAAGAGTTAAAAAAAAAAAATTTTAAGAATTAGAAGCTCCAAAAAGACCTTTTATTCCCTGATCTGGCTTTTATAGCGAGCTGTCAGCAAATATACAAGATTTCAGTGCTCCTGACACATTGGGTTCTCTGTATGCCACGTGTCTGTCCCCTGGAATGGGCTGCAGCATAAGAACAAGCCAGGATAAATGAGGACATTTGTTATAGCCTGTGAATCCATCCAGCCCAAATCTCCGGATACATAAACAACACCAGGCCCAAACATCTTGTCACATCTGCTTTGTACACCAAACAGCTGGGTGCACAGATGCTTTGGTCTACTGGAGCATCTTAGGCTGAGTGCATTCTTCTGTGTGCTTAGTTATTTGTTTTAATTGGTTTTGATGATTTGAGTTAAAGCACTTCAGATCTAGTTGGAGTACGGGTACTTTTGTGGCTGATGGTGACAGCTGTCACGGGTGCATGAGAGGCAACATGGGTCACCTGAAACTTCTGGGTGAGAGACCACCACGAGCATGCCCTGAGTTTAAGGACACTGACTTCAGAAGCAGGAGTGTTGCTCTCTGAGCTAGAAACGACACTTCATCACATGTAATGAGGGCCTGCCCCCCCAGAAAACAGTGGAAAACCACACTTAAAAACCACACAAGCAGTTTCTGGGAATGGAAGTGGAAGTTAAACAGCTAAATTACATAACTGCTTGTATACATTAGGTATAGATCAGACATGTTTATACACACACATATGCACATGCATATATATATATATACATGTATATATGCTACATACACATGTATTTTTAATGAGTGATAGAGCATCTTGTTGATTTCTCCCTGCCCTTCCTCTCTAAACCCATTCTGCCATGCTACTACACCACACCACACCACAATTTACTCTCAAAGCTGTGTGAAGGTAGAATCAGGTCTCTCTCACCCACACAGTTAAACAGCCAGAATGCCAATGAGGACTGTAAGTAATAGAGAGCATTTATTCCGAAAGGGGATATGCCCAGTGGCTCAGTGATTGTCCATGCTACTCAAACTTTTCATGATCCATTTCAGACTCACCAGGAAGAGTCCTCTTGCAAACAGCACCTCCCCAAGCACCTGGCAAGTGTGTCAGTACTCCCCTACTGGAAGTATTGAACCAGTATAATGTTCCTCAATTAACAAAAGCAGAAACAATCACAGAGCTAGCTGGCCTGGCATCTGGCCTATTTTAATTAATTAAGTTCTACCAAGCATCACATATTTACCTCCAAAAACATTTCAGTTCATATTAAAGGAAAAGCAGGGGAAATGAACCACCGAATCCCTGTCAGTACCTAATCCCAGTGTCTGCCGTCGCAGGACAAAACACCTTAACTGCCATTTCAACCTCAGGCTGCTCCCACATGGTGCTGAGCCCACTCCCCCCATCCCATGTTTGTTTTCACTATCCCTTCGGGAAGCTTCATGCTTGAGGACATGCCACACATGTCCTCCATGCCATAAGGATCTACACAGAAATGACCCAGCCGGCACAGACCTTTGCAAGTTTTCTAGCAAGCTCCATAAACCTGTGAACAGTTCTTTGTTCGTTTGATGTGTTTAATTTAAAATCTATAAGACAAAGAGGAAGGGATAGTGCTGGTGGGAGAGGAACTTTTGCTAACTGCCAGGCCAGGGAAAGTGCTTTGTGTCTATTGCTAGTAAACAGGCAGGAGGGAATCCTGTCCTTGGTGTCACCGCCAGGAGATTGGCTCACCTCTAGTCATTCTAGATGCACCCTGACATTTGCTAAGTCAGACTTCTCTCATGTCGCTGAGCACTGTCCACGAGGCACCAAATTACTCAATTCTGTCTCCTGGGTACACCTCCCTGTCATCAGTCCTGTGCCACAGTGATACTGCATCACGAGTCACTTAAGATTAATTACAGTTTCTCCACGTTTACTGAACCTTGAAGGGTTAGATATCGCTCCTCCTCCTCTTGCCTTGCTGTAATAGGGAACTCACACCAAGTCCAGCACAGCTATCCAATATTCTTGGATGTTACCTCCTGTTATTTATAAACTTTGAGATCTTTGTGACATACTACTAAGTTTTGCTTTGACTAAATTTTTCATTAAATTTCATTTTTCTGATTTCTGACCTAAACCATGGGGAAAAAAAAATCGGTCTTGTTTAATTCAGTGCCAGAACTTGCACAGGTGAAATGAGCATGATATTGTCCCTTGATGTACATGGTGGAAAACTACCTTTGCGTTCAGCACTGCTTGTATAATTTTTTTCAAACATCAGTGCAACCAGTTAATTGTTGAGCTCACCATGCACCAGGAGCTGTACTATGCCACCAAATTAGAAAGGCTGATAAACATTTTTGCCTCGGGTAAATAATTTGCAACAAGAAATGTATTCCATGAATGTAGCTGCTTTTCTGCTCAAGGACTGTCTCTGGGAATGTTGCTGTTTCCCGGAGATGGCTGTAATAAAAGCTAAAATTAACAAAATAGGTGTTACTATAGGCATTGCCAGTAATCTTGCAGGAAATGAAATAAAACCCCTCAATCTATGCATATTTGTGTATGTAAGATCATGGTTTGATTTCCTCCCATTGCTCAGGGTAGTTAACCTCCATCACCCGAATAATCATGCAAATCAAAGAGGAGCCTTGTGAGAATGCTAGTAAAGCATCTTGAATCTGTTCAGACACCGTAGGCTTATCTTTATCATTTGAAAGGCTGTATTTTGTGAGGCTGGGATGGTGCTAAATGGTAAAATTTCTACTTCACAGGGGTTTGAGTGCCAAATAAAGGTAATGCACAAGTATGAGTGTTTGCTATTTCCCGCTGTGGGAAGAAGATGACTACATTTGCAGTGCTGGAGGTTCAGATGGGAATGGCAGAGAACGTATGGTTGATATTACATATTATCATTTTGTGTCAAGGATTTGGAATGCCATCTCATGGGTGATGGGGTGGGCAGGAGGGTGAAGATAGAAGAGTGTTAATAAACAACCTTATTGCTTCCTACTCCTCATAATTTGTTTGCTTTTTTACAGAAGAAATCCTCTTCGTACCTTATGTCAATCATAGCTGAGAATATGAACTATTTTTCATGTGAATAAATGAATGTGAATGTATGTGAATAAAGTAACATGCCATTTCCTATCTGGAAATTATGCATACAGTTCATATGGTGAAAATCCATTTTCTCCTTAAGCCCACATTGGTGTTTCAAATGCTGATGTTCTTGTAGACACGAGGAAAGAAAAAATCGCTAGTTGGAGCTGGCTTAAAGGGAAACAGTCAAGATTCGCAAGACCATCATTTGGATTGAGCGAAGTCCTTTTCCTTTCCCCTCCTTAGTTGTATTCAAACAGCCTGTCAGTTTTTAGCCTTCTTTCAAAAGTAACAGTCAACAGTCGTAGCTCTGCCATGCCCGGGGATCAGCAGCTCCGAGCCGTCTGTTGGCCGGGACGGAAACAAACCTGGGGCTGGGATAAGTGTGAAAATTCTCAGTAGGGAAGCAGCTGTGTTTTGATCCTCCCAGAGCGTCTTGGAAACTAGCAAGGGGAATGATAATTACGAAGATGATATTATAATATTCACATTTAAATATATAGGTTTTATAGTTGCTCCCTCTTCAATATGAATTTGCTTAGGCACAAAAGGTCACGTGTGTGCGAGCTGCATATGCTTTGCTCCGTGCCACAGCAGACAGGAATCATGTGGATTGTATGTGAACATAGCTGTGACAAAATAAATACCCAGAATAGGGTTTGGGGGGAAGTTTGTTTCCCCATTCCTTTATAAGTGCCACAGTCATATCAAAATTCAGTCAGTACCCATGTTTCTGATGCTGTGGAGTGGCTCGGAGCCTGCTTGCAACATGGAGGCTTGTTCTGAGCACAGCTGCAGAACCCAACACATCTGCAAATGGTAGAAACTTACCCTATCCCCACAGATAGTGCTGTATTGGGTTAATTGGGTTATACCTGGTAAGGAGAAGGGGATTTGCATTGATTGCCAGCAGGAAGGGAGGACATTTTATAGGCACCATGGACTACTGAATCAGATTTCAGGTAGCCACTTTATTTTGTACAGTTTGAAGGCCTGGCCCACCTATGCAGGAAGACAGAGAGGGTTCACAGCTGCCTGATGAAACACACACACTGAAAGCATGTGTGCAGTGCAGTTAATGTGCCCATTAACAACACATATCAAATGGACAGTATTTGCACAGGCCACAGGTAAATGTGATAGGGTCTGCCTTGGAGGGGGCAGGGAAGAAGGGTGAACAAGAAGGGCTGATACAACTCATACCACATCACTCAATACTGACAGAAGTAGATCTGCCCCAGTATTTCTCTCAGCTTGATTCTCCTTTTAATTCCCCTCCTGAGTTTACAGTATGTTAGTTTTTGGTGCTTGAACTTTTACACCTGTTGTTTGTACATGGAGTATTAACACAATACTCCTAGATGTGTCTGACTTTAAAACTTCGTGTTGCCATTAGGCTATTTTCCTTTCTTTTTGTGAGAGACGGACAATTAAAAACATCCCCACTATTTGTAAATTCTCCTTGTGAGGAACACAGCAGATTGCCTGGATCTTCTGCTTGTTGTTCTGGCTTCAGTTTCAGAACTGAATGCACTCCTTCTGCTCCGTCTGTTTGAGTTTTGACAATGCAAAGGATGAAGCTGGAGGAAGTCCCATATATAAGCGAGGTCTATGCTTCTGCTTTATCTCATTTTTAATTGAATTTCAATTGGATTCTGCTCACTTTTATGTAATTCAGTGCACAAGGATACAGAATTTTTATAATACACTTTCTGCAACTACAAGTTTTCTCTAGTCACAAAATGATAACATATAATGGGCATTATATTTAAGCACAGCTGATGTTTTTAACTAGTACCCTTCTCCTGCAAAATAAGTTGTTTTGCACACATTCGATTTCTAAAACATATATAGGAGCAGCTAAAAACTTCACTTGAATGGATTAGCATACATTTTTCCTTTTAATTAACTGCATGATAATTATTCATCCAGAAGAAATCAAACTAGTGCATTTCCTTCAGCTGACTATGCAGTGTGCTTCTGCAATATGCCCTCTTCTTGTTGGACAAAGGAACAAATCCTCACTTGGTTGACGTATGTAGGTGTTGCCCTCTGTTGCAATGTCTCACTAGAAGACTTTTCTTTCAATTGGATTTTTCCTACAAACTCGCTTGACAGTGTCTTCTCAGACTGGCTTTGTCTTGTAGGTTAAGATTCTGTATCCCTTCATTTTGTACCATGCTGATAAAGCCAGTGCTGCAGTAAGTGCTTGTATTGTCAAAAACCATTCCTTTAAGAAAGTCTATCAACACAGGCACAATAACTTGTCTGTGCAGTATCTTTATGATATTTCATAGAGGTGACTTTAAAAAATCTTAATTGTGCAATGAGTCTTTTAGTTATTAATTAAATATTAATAGCATTCTTTTGTAGCTTCATAGAGGTTAAGTTTATTTTGTATAATATTCTACAATGAATTACAGATGAAGTAAGGAACACAAACAATTGGCCTGAAGTAGAAGTTTAAGTTTGCTTGAATAGCCCAGTTACACATTTCTGTGTGTATTATGAAACTAACAAACTTCTATTAGCAAACAACTTCAATTGCTAAGCACTGGTTCAAGGAACATATGCCATTATACACTCTTTTTATAAAACAAACAGGCAAATGTAGAAAACTTTATAAGCTCATCTTGCAGCTTCTTTGAGTGTATAACTTAGCAGTTTGCAGGACTGAATACTATAAAAGAAATTAAAAATTCAATTAGAGCACAGCATAACAAGATCATTAGAAGTAAAGTTGCTGCATTGTGCTAGCAGAAAAATTCTGCTGCTTTGGGGTGTTGTAACTACACCTGCTGCTAGGGCTGGGTGGACTACATGGGTGGACCTGTGAGTTAGATGACAGCTGTCTTCCTGGGAAATTCAGAATGTTTGTTCTGCTGGAAACATATAAGCCTAAAATTTGTGACATGCAGTGTAAATTCATAACATATTATTAATTCAAACCATTAAAAATAACTACTAGTAAGAAGCCCTGCAAAAATTCTGCTACCAGGATATGCCAGATTATCAAATTGAGACCAAAAATACTGATCTGGTCAAAAACTATCAGTGAAAGAAAGAAAAGTTTACTGTAGAAGCTTGGATTCAAGCAGAAGAAAGGGAAGAGTCCACCTCCCCTAGTCTGAGCCATAGAAAGTCAGATATCTGAACTGAAACAGTCACAGCAAGTGAGAAAAGGTCACCTTTACAAGTGTGGCTCACTCAACCCTTGGAGAACCAATCCCCATGAGATGGGTCACCCCACAGGGCTGCTGGCTTTGGTGAAACACCAAGCTTTCCCATGGCTAACCTGTGGGGCAAATCCTTTGTCCTTGGACCCGAGCCCACCCTCCTGACTCTCTTCCAGAGGTGCAGTAGTTTTACTAGGTTGTAAATCTAATTTAGACATTCTCAGGAAGGATATAAATTGTCACTGAGGGTTTTTTTGTACGTGCAGTGTTTCAGTGTATTGTCACTTGCGTTTCGGGTGGAAGAGTTTGTACCCAGGACACGTGCTGGCAGTGCTGGCAGTTTTCTGCCTTTGGGCCTAGCTTATGTCCCTGCACCCATTTCTAAACAGTGGCATTATGCAATCAAAAGGGAGAGCGTGCCAAGCCCTTTGGCATAGTCCTGCTGACAAAGTTCTCCATTCCCAGGACAGAGAAGGGCAGGGCTGGGCTACAATGGCCCATGCACCCTCTTTGCTGCACAAGGCTTTGCAGCCATGCCATCTGTGTGACCAGGAACAGTGAGAAAGGCTTATCTCCCCACAGATCCCAGCCCACCATGAGTTTTAGGGTGGACAGATGGAAGCCCCATTGGATCTAGCTGTGTAGGGAGTGCAGATTAATTTGCTATCTGACTGTTGCAGAACGGTACCAATTTCAATTGCCTGGGAAACACTGCCTGTTCCAAGCCAAAGGAGGAATAACATTTGCCTGATGCTATTACTTCTCTTGTTCCCCTGCCTGCGAGAGGAGGAAAGAGGCATGGTACTGCCATGGAAGCCTATTCCCTCACTGAGGAGAAATAAAGGCACTAGTAATTTTGCTAGTCTGCTTTGCCAGTTACCTGTTTTTAAAGCACTTTTAAATTAGATTCAACTTAATTCTGTTTCACTTTCAGGTCATAATATTGTTTAGAAACATTATGGAAACACAGACACAATAAATGCTCTCTGTGGTTAAAAAAAGAGAGGGTTGAGGGGTTGAGATTTTCATCTTTGCTGCTTGCTGATGGCAGCTTTTCTTGGCCTCAAAGGAAACCCAGCAGAGTGGCCCCAAGTACCTCTTAGCACCTCTGCCCCTGGTGCCCATGCTGTGACTTCACAAGGTGGATGGAGCTGTCGGCACGTTATGGGACCCGCTTAGGCGGCAGCAAAGGGGACCTGGGAGTCATAGCTTGAAACGGCGATGAAACTTCGGTAAACACGAAGAGAAAGGGCATGTGGGGCAAGAAGGGAGGTCTGTGCCTCTTGCTGCTGCCACGCTTGCTGAGCAGTGAAAACAGCAGGTCTCACCTGGGATGAGCCAGGGGAAAGGCACTGTCCCCACTGTCTCCCAGGGATAGCTGCCGATGTGGCGGTGACCGGTTACGTCTGGCAGATGGGGTCCTAGAGCAAAGCAGGGCTGCTGTGTGGAATAGATATGAGGCATAGTGCTAGCAGCAGAACAGAGGGAAAAGACCCAGTTGTGTGAATTTCCCTGTCTCTGAGAGCTCTCAGGTCAGCATCTATTGAAAATGGTGTTGCTTATTATTCTGGCTCCCAGGCTTCTTTACTGATAATCTTAAAGACATTGCCTTGCAGCAGTAAAATAATATTTGCACAGTGCAGGATAAAACTTAGAACTCTTAGTTCTTCAGACAAGGCCTAGTATTTTTTCAGAGCTTAGACAAAAGCTTGGGCACATCTCTGTCTGATTAAATTGATGGATGTGTGCACAACTCCATTGAAATTTATCTCAATATAAATGCAGTTAATCCAACATAGAACGGGTGTAAAGTCAGAATCAGGTTTCAAATAATTGTTCAAGTCTTGAAATTGTTACCCATAAGTATGTAAGCCACACTAGTTTATTTTTACCATTAGCTAATGCAATAAAGTATTTCTTTGAATTTTTCTCCTTGTAGAGGCATGCAATGTGCTTTAGTGAAGTTAATCATGTGCAGCCTCAGGTGACTACTGCTTATATTTCTAGTTTATTTTCTAGCCTTCTTTTCATTCTCCCTTATTAATAGATGTACTGAGGTTTCAGAGGAAGCTTAACTTTCTAGAAGCCATTTCTCTTCAACTAGCTGTGACACATGCCTGCCTGACGGATGTACGGTACTTGCTCTCTCTGCAGATGAGTATCTGATTTCATTGAGAGTCCTACTCCAATATTGCTGAGACAGCTGCTCATCTCTTTTTTTTTTTTCCCCAGTGAGGAAGCACCATGTACTCACTCTAATTACAAATCCTATGATCTGGCCATTCTTCAGGTTATGCAGCCTGCCTGTAACTCTCCCTACTGAGGTTTTAAAGATGATCTGGAAGTGGAACACCTGTTCCCCCCAAAATATTCCATTTCATTTATTGCTTAGTTTTGTGCTGATCCCACTTTGATGTCTTTACTGGGGGCAGAGGGGTAAGAAAGTAAAAGACTTTGTTTATTTCTATTTTCATTTTAGGGAAAGCGACTGAGAAAGCAAGACAATTACTCCATGGCCACTGTTTACTGTCTGAGGATGCAATACCCAATGTATGCTTTGCAGCTGGTCCTAACAGCTTTGCAGAGCCTCCTTAGTTTTGATGGCAGGAGGAGTTCTGTGGTTCTAATAGGTGCTGGTGGCTGTGCAAAATAACTATTGTAAATGGTGCCCACAGGCACTGTGGTAAGGATGAACATGCAAAACTACTAATGACTTTTTTAACCAGTTAATGTTCAATGACTACCCAATTAAAATTCTTAAAAAAATAGGTGGCAAATACCATTGGAAAGTCAATCCCAGTCAGATGGAACTGTTTTGATTCTCTGGAGTTCAGTGATGGTGACAATATGGTCGAGTGTTTTATGGTGATAGTCAGAGGGAAGGCCAACAGGACACATATCCTGGTGGGAGTCTGTTACAGACCATCCAGCTAGGATGAAGAGGCAGATGAAATATTCTGTAAGCAGCTGGGAGAAGTCTCACAATCATTGGCCCTTGTTCTTGTGGGGGACTCCAACATGCCAGATGTCTTCTGGAAATACAATACAGCAGAGAGGAAACAGTCCAGGAGGCTCCTGGAGTGTGTGGAAGGTAACTTTCTGACACAGATGGTGAGGGAGCCAAGGAGGACAAGCACCCACTGGACCTGTTGTTTGTGAACAGAGATGGTCTGGTGGGTGCTCTGATGGTCAGAGGCCACCTTGGGCAAAGCAATCACGGAACAATAGTGACCTTACTTCTTGGAGAAGTAAGGAGGGTGGCCAGCAGAACTGTCACCTTGTGCTTCTGGAGGGCAGAATGTTTTTAACAGGCCAGTTGTCAGAGTGCCTTGGGAGGCAGTCCTGAAGGTCCATGGTGCCCAGAGAGGTTGGACATTCTTCAAGAAGGAAATCCTAGAGGTGTACAAACACACCATCCTGACGTGCCGAAAACAACCCAGCGAGTTTATATGGCCAGTTGTCAGAGTCCCTTGGGAGGCAGTCCTGAAGGGCAAAGGTGTCCAGGGAGGCTGGACATTCTTCAAGAAGGAAATCCTAGAGGTGTATGAGTAGGCTGTCACCATGTGCTGAAAGAGGAGCCAGTGAGTTTATATGGCCAGTATTCTCTGGTACGGTTTTGCCCAATATGATTCATTTTCACTTTACAAGATGATGGCATTTGTTTCGCCTTATGGAAGTCAAAGTTCTTGATAAACAGGATACTCTTCCATGCTTTTACCTTGTCTTCCTCCCTCTGATGTCTGAAGCAATTTCTTTGTTGAAACAAATAGATAGCAGAGACCATCCAGAAGATCTTTGGTTGGCCTTCATAGCTCTGTGTGTGCTTATAGCCCAACACAGTGTGAACTTGTGCTCATCTTGTACTACTCTGAGTAGTACTTCCATAGTTTATTTGAAGTTTATTTTCCAGGAGATAGTGCTGACTGCCCATCTGAGGATGTGTAGAAAAACACAGTCCAAAGAAAAGATCCATTCAGTTAGCTGATAGCATCCCTGTTTTTCATTCCTAAATTGCATTGTTTACCACAGAGCCTATATCAATGTATTCTTTTTTTAAATCTCAGGCATGTGGCTGAACAGTTTGAAAGATACTTAAAAAGTTTTTTCCCCCCTTCATTTTGGATGAACTCCTAAAACAGGCTCTGGCCTTGGCTGCTGCCATTTTACACCCTTTGTCCCCTGTTGCTGTTCCATCCTGGCAAAATCCTTTTACTTTCTGACAAAAGCTTCTAATATGCATATATCTTGGAAAGTTATTGTTTGATCCACAAGATTCCAAAATGATGCTGTTTGTCTCGACTTACAAGCAGCCTTGTGCAGATGGTATACCTTTGGCCCCTATCTGTTGAGCATGCATGACACCCAGAGACATGCAGTTGTGGTTATTCCCTTAATAAAAAAGGGAATATTATTAAATACTCCTTATTAAAAAAGATTGTGTAATATAAAACAATGAGCAAAAATAAAATGACTGGGTGAAATCGGCATGCCACTGAAGTCTATAGCAAAATTACTTCCATGGAAAAGCAAAACTGCCTTATTTATTTTGGACCTGGATCTTTATTTTGCCGATTTTGACTTACAGGAAAACTTTTTGCGTTGACATCACAGTATAAAAAGTACTGTGTCAACAGAAGTCATGTCTTTGAATGGTAGGTGACATGATTATTATTTCTACCTCGTCATGTGGAGCTCATTTAGAGTTTGCAAACTCAATTAAAGAGTTTGCAAGTCTCAGTTAAATCACACCATAAGGAAAATACTGAATTATACATTTAAAATGTGCATATACATCCACAATATAGTAATTAATCCAGAAAACTACAGAGGGATGCAGCACAGCACATATAAGTGTCCTCTAAGACTAGAATAAATGGGGGCTGTAAACTGGTGTATATTAATTTTCCCCATTATTGTTTTTAATGTCTTTGTAGCTGAACTTTGTGCAAAAATCTGCTACATTTTTATTTGCACTTTGCTGCTCCCTGGTAGCACAATAAGCAACACAAAGGGGGAGCATTTGAAATAGTCCCAGATGTTCAGCTTGCTAAAGCACTGCACATGTGTTGGCTGTATTTGTTGGCTGTATTTGGTATTTTTAGATTTCTTTGAGATCCGAAACACTATCGAACTCCAACAGCTTTTTCTCTTTGAATCTTCAATCCGTGCTGTGTGGCACTCATTCGTATTGTATGACGCCAAGGCAGGGGCTGAATAATCAGACACCCTGGCACTTTGATAGATTTTCTGAAACTATGGAAAAAAAACCTGGGATTAGGAATGCATTCTTTCACTCCTCTGGTAAAATCCATAGCCAGTAATATTATCCCTAATCTGTTATGGGGTTAAAAAGAAGAAAAAAACCCCTCTTAAAACATTCTTCTTCCTTGTAAACCACATACAATTTTTTATATGCCTCCTGCCCTGATTCCTCAATACTCCCCCCCCACCCACTCTGTCTTCTCTCATGTAAGTTATAAAAAAATTATAGTGTTTCTCCTGGGCACCACGAGGTTGAACTGGAAAGCACATTTAAAGATGACACCTGTTTTCTATTTAGAGCAGATTCTGAATTTCAGCAGATACACTTGTTTCTCAATAAATGCAGTAAAACAAATTGGACAAGACTCTGCATCTCCTTTCTTCCTCCCTCCCAGGACTTCTCCATCAGGCTTTTCATATCGTCTCAGGGCAACACAACATTTAACCATCTCCTTCCACCTCAACAGCTCATCTCTGGTAGGAAGCACATGGTGATGCTTGTTTCCCATGCCGCTCACTGCGAACATTAAATGGCTGATGGGATCACCTTGTTACACCGTTAGGAAACGTGTGGCGCCTCTGAGGGAACACTCACAGCTTCAGGAGCCTGCAGTTGCTCAGTCGAAATGCAAACTGACAACAGGGAGCTGCAGCTCAAGGAGAGGCTCCTCCACACCGTGCAGCCACCCCTGAACCAGCATGGGAGGTGTTTTCTCTGCTATTTCCAGCTTTGGTGTGAGGAGTCTCCTGAGTTATTTTTATGACGGATTTTTTTACAGCCTCTGCATGCCCCTCCTGTACACTCTGTGCTGGCTGCCCCAGAGCTGCTGAGTTAACGACAGAAGGAGGGACAGTGGCCAGGGTGGTGACATGAGCCAGCAGGACGTGTGACCCACATGGAGTCTGTGTCACCCCAAGCGGAGCATGCCTTGGCAGGACTTCCTGGTCACTGATCCCACACTGGCTCAGACCCCTTCTTGGTAAAAG
>NW_008246059.1:1370598-1431997 GCF_000691975.1 Corvus brachyrhynchos
GTATCAGATTGCTGCTGCTGCTATGGCCAACACTACTTGGAAGGCAGGTAGGTATTCACGTGTTTTACAGTGTCTTGTTTAAAGGCAATAGGTGGTTCTTCTGTGTGAGTACTGAGGCTGGGACTGCTGGCCCCAACAGTGTGGCACATGTAGCATGTCTCATTACATCAGAGCTTATGAGCTGAAACGGCCTTAATGGAAAATACCTAGTATGACAAACCTTAGTCCCCAAAATAAAAGAGCTATAGAGTCATAAAACTATAGAAAATTTTACGTCAGAAGGAACCTTTGGAGGTTTCCAGTCCCACCTCCTGCCTGGACCAGGCCCAGAGCAGGTTGCACAGGGCTTCATTGGGTTGATTTCTGAAAACCTCCAAAGACACAGATTTCCCAGTCCCTTTGAATGCATTTTCCCCAAATGAATGTGCAATTTTTACATAAATCTCAGGTCTTCAGGCAAGAGTAGGACATACTTTGCTCCTCTGCTTGGAGAACTACGCAGTGCCTCAGCTGGAAGTATTCAGGCCAGAAGTTATTCCTGTGACTACAGCAAATGAACGTGGCTAAATTCCAGAGGGTTTTCCTGGAGCTTTTACCAAAGCCAGAGGATTATAAAGCTACCAGTTATGAGGACAGTGTGAAAATATGCCCACGTAACAGAATCTGGACTAGTTGTACCTCTTGGATACTCACCAGCCTGCTGTGAGAGGATCCAAACACTGGATCTTCCACTTGAACTTTTATGAGGTAGGGACAGAGCCCAGGCAAAAGCCCCTGTTTGTTTCCCCTACCTACTCCCTAACACCTGCTCTAGAGACTTCATGGTTGGACTCCTTAACCTGTGTCCAGGACTTTCTGTTCTGTCTTATCTTGTATCAGTATTTCCACCGTTAAGGTTAATACTCGATTTCCACCTAATTCTTTAAGAGTTAGGGACCTTTTCATGGGAAATACATACAGGTGGGTGCATAGAGCCTTTGTGTAGAGTTTCTGAAATTGACAGAGTCAATTATTTAACTCAAAACTACAGAAGACTTTATTAGTTCTTGCTGACTTAAAAAGCTCACAAAATATTTTGAGGGCTGTCTTTCCTTGGGAGCAGGGCAGAAAGTTCAAACATCAGGAAGGCATGACCTCCCGTTGTCCCACAAGGCTCTCACACAGGCCTCTTGTTCAGGAACTGTTGAACCAAGATCTCAGTCTGGAGCCTATCACAAAATTCATAATGAATTCTCCACCTTGTCACAGTTAAGGGTTGAAAAACTGTGGGTTTCAAGTAGCAGGGGAAATTCACCATTATGTTACATTTTTAAGAAGAGGTGTTCATTTAGCAAAATTTAGAAAGTCTATGAAGTATTTGGTAAGAAAGGAATGGGAATGTCAGTTTAATGCATGTCCAGTTTAATAAATGTCCAGCAGCGTTAGAGTGCAAATGATTCACGCCCTGATTTGGAAGTGAGATATTTGTGCATCCGTAGAATTGTGAGTGAATGAGCAAATGAAGAAACATCTCAACACCAGGGAGAGCAGACCAGAGCAGTGCTGCCCCATGCCATGGCCAGAGGAGTGAATGCAGAGCTGTCTGCTGTGTGTGTGCGGTTATTCCAGTGAAAAAAGACCGGAAGCACTGTGACTGGTGAGCTTACCAGCTGCAGCGTGTGCTGTGTGTGTATCAGGAATTGTGGTGATGGTCCATTTCCTCCCATGCAGAGGTGCACCATAAGGCACCGGAAAAAAATCTCTTTGCTTTGAGTTCTTTAAATGTGAGTCAACAGAAAGAGTCAATCATTTCTATCCTTTGATAAGGAATTGGTATGTGGGCAAAACTCCAATGTTTCCAATGGGAGTAGGATGAGTAACCAGCCGAATCTGCTGTAGTCATTGGCTCTGTGATTCCCAACACAAAATTACTAAGAATCTTACTTGGTGCAAAAAATTTTAGTCTTCAAAAATGTACATTTTTTTTTTCAGAAAGACAGAGGATATAAAGCCCTCCTCACCAAATACACCAAACAGTGGCTACATGGAACATGTGTTCTGATTTCATGGGTGACCTGTGACATTTGCAAATGCAAACAATCTGAGCCAGACCTTACACTCTCTTTGAACCCAGCTCAGAGCTAATCAACAGAACTCAGGTCATTATCTGTCTCATCCTGAGGCAAATGTCTATGCTTGGCCTGATGAAACATCCAGTAAATCCCAATTTCTATGCTGATTCCATCTCCACTGATGATAAATGAAGAGTACAGGAAGTCCACCTAGCAAGTGAACTTTGCATACAATATCAGGAATCCTATTTCTAGTTTTAAAATATTAAATATTACCTTGTCTCATTAAGACTTCTGTGAATTAGGGCAGTGTCCATTGTGGCAAACTGTGGAGTGCAGATCCATAAGGGAATCAGAGGAGGAGAGTTTTCACAGTAATTCTCCAGGAAAGAGTAACCACCAGAGGGAGAGAACACTCAACCCCATGATGGGACACTTTCATGCTTACCACAAAAATTGCAATAAAACACAAAGGGTTAGAAATGAGAATTTACAGAAATATGCATTAGATGAGCTTCATAGATGCAGAATTGATTTTTGGTTTCATTACAAAATAAAATAGAAGGAATATCTTAGGAAGCATTAAGAAAAGCACAAACAACCCTCAGTGTGTTTTTCTTTTTCTTGGTAGGTGATCAATTAAAATGTCAAAGGAGACCAACTGGAAATTTCTTTTAAAGAGTTAAATTGAACATATTCAAGTGGAACTTGTTCTCTTTATATATTCATATGTTTTGTATTCTGGCATAATTATTTAAAAAGCATGACTAAAATACAATGAGTTTGATTAAGATGGTTTTAATAAGGAGCACAGAAAATGTGTCTGTATGTAATAATAACAATGAGCCTCATATTTTACAGTTTAATTTGCTGGGTCAACATCTAATGCTTTTCCCATTAGCATTGGTGTGATTTGATGTGGAAAATAATCCTGTTTCCCAACAAACTTTAGGAGATAACAAATATTTAATGACACCCTACGTAGAAACAATAAATAAATTTGAGTTGCTCTTGGACTCCTGTGGAAAGAGGTTGTGAAAATTTTATAAGTTGGGAATTAATAAATTATAACCTGGTTGTTAAAATGTGAATCACTAAAGACTCTTGACACCCTTTTCCTTTCTCTAATTAGAATTTAAAAATAAATAAATGAACAAATAAACTTGTCATGTTTAGTGGCTAACTTACTTCTCTGCACAAGTTACAAAAGTAACAAAAGTTGATCATATACAGGTTGCATATTTTCATTTGAAACTTAGAATTTCTGGAAGGGACAGGAGCAGGATAAAGGACCAGCAGGATAAAACATAACCCATTTATAAAAACTTGTTGTAACATACAAAACAATTACCCCAAAAAATTCCTGGAGCCTCCAGATACTTGTGAATGCTTTACATATTAAACAGTCATAAGAATTGTCAATGCAATTTTCATTTAGTAAAGCACAGTTATCTCAAAACACTTCTGTATGTGCCTTTATTTATGAACACTTCACATTCAAATTCAGAATGAGCAGGAATAAACAGCATAATGATGATACAGGTACATTGGTCAAAACAAGATATGTACTGAACATTCTGTGGAGCTCAGACTTTTGTTTGGGAAAGATGGGAGTTATGTAAATGCCTGCCTGGCTCTAGCAGCCCCTTGGGTCTTCATAATCTTCTGTCTCTGCTGAGCTCTCCCTGTGCCTATGTGGAAGGGCCAGTTAATCCTTCCACGGAAAAGGAGGGAAAGCAAACTTTTAACCCTCCCTCGGAGCAGAATGAAGGCAGGTTTCAAAAGTAACTGAGTCTGCCCTTGCTAAATCAAAGTCCATAATCTTGTCTGCTTGACTGCACTTTCTTAGCATTCACAGTCTAGGACAAGATATGAAGAAATGTGCTAGTAAATAACATTGAAGGATGATTGGGCAGGCCTTTTATCTCCCACTTAATGTTCTTTCTGTTATTTTTCATGATCTGGCTAATCCTTGTGGCTATTTTATTATCTCTTATTCCTCCTTTCCTCAGTATATATGTCATGATGTCTTCACGATGTCATGGAAATCTGCTCTACAGCTGAGCAGAACAAGGCCTTACTTACAGCACCTGTGTCACTGTCATTGCATGTCAGATTACTTGAAATGGTGGGTACAAGTCTGCTGGCTCTGTGAGGCCAACCCAGACTTGCAGAGTGGAACCTGTTCTGGTTGTCCCTGGTCCTCTCTCTGTGTGGCAATCCTTAGATCAAGGGGAACATCTGGAGCCATTGGAGAAAAAGGGACAACTGAATGCAAATAAAACATCCAAAACATCCCAAAACATGAAATTTTTGAACTCATGATTGTATCATGTCCATCCTTTCTGCAGACATGCAGTCTATTTCAGATATATATATATTTATGGAAATAAAAGAGGAGAAAATATTTTCCCACTGAATTGTTCTGCTTCTGTTACTCTTATTATGGTTCTAGGGGTTGCTGTGATTTAAATGACGAGCTGTATGTGATTGTTCAGGCCTGGACAAGAGAAATACTCTGTTGTATGTAAGAGAAGTGTGGAAAAAAAAAAATTGAGAACCTGTCATGGCTGAACCAATTACCTAAGTAGTGGTTGTTTCTTTTAGTCGTATGTTCAGCATATTTTTGTAACATGCTGGAGCATTTCCTGCTTTTGCATTCATGAGTGCTAGCTTAATTCAGTCAGCTGAATTAATGTTATTTTCTTTAGAAAACAGATTAGAGACTTCAAAGACTTCTTGGTTGCCTCAAAATGTTTTCATAGGAGAAGGTAAATGAAAATAGATACTTTCTTGTTCTAATGAGACTGTAAATAATTTAGGTACTTTGCATCCATATAGGTTTCTATTACCAGAAAATTCAGAAATTAGGGGGAGAAAGTTTAAAACCTTAAAAATGACAATATGAATTAATTTCACATTTGGGAAAAAAATGAGGCTCATTCTTGATGATCCTGAATTGATTCACTTGCCTTTTTTGTCAAAAATGAAAACATATTAACTTCCACATTAGACTGTAACGCCCTCTTTATTGTATCTCCCTAGCAAAAAATCTGTCTCCCAACTGGTCAACCATCCTTTGTAACAGAATTAGGGCTACCTGAATTTCCCAGGATGTATCTATTGGAAGTGTGGTAGGAAGCTGCAGTAGAAAGGCTAAGTTCTCGCCATTTTTCCTGCCAGTAAAAGTTTGCACGCAATGACCTTGCCAGCAGCTAGCCACTTGTTAAGGAATGGTCACCAGCAGTCTGGAAAGTCAGTTCATCACCAGTTTATCACCACTGGTGATAATTTTGCCCCCGCAGCATCTCACAAGGCAGGCCTAAGACTGAAGGAGCCCCTAGTCTCCAGCTCATTGCTCCCAGAGTTTACTGTGCTCAAGCCCCTTCACTGTGCTTACAATCCCAGCTTTTATAGATCCCAGTGTTTTATAGAAACACATCTCTTGAGGTCAGAAGGAAGATTAAAGCTTGTAATGGATCTTGGAAGCTTAATTTCTCAGTAACAGCCCAAGGGAAGGTGGAGTTAAAAGACCACTGGAATGGTCCTGCATCCCTACCTAATAGGGTGACAGGCAGAGTTGATGGTGTGGGGAAACTTTAATTTCTGATGTCTATGCCATTGTCTGTAATGGGTAAGTAGAAGTCCTCCGTAAGTGTTAGCAGCTCTTTTCCCAAACTTCAGTGATAGATAATAAGATAAAAAAGATCTGGCCCTTCCTAGACTGATTTAGGAAGTAACACTGCTATCTAGAAAAGACTTAAAAATATGACTTAGGCCTTACTTAGTGTATTTCAATTCAAGAATTAATTTGCTTCTCACTAGAGGCTTGGTATCACCCTGTTTGCAAAGAGTAATTAAAAAAATTCATTCGTGGGGATGGTAAATTCTTCTGCCATTTCAGTCAATGTTGTAGGGTAATGTAGCCTGGAGCTTTGCATAGCTTGGCACTTGCTATAAAAGAGGGTATTTCTAATAAGATTTACATTTATTAAGACTACTGTGCCTGCTCCAATCTTGATCTTCTTGAAGTTAAAGAGAGAATTCTTACTGACTTGACATAGAATCTGACCCAAACAGCAGGACAACTTGAAATAAAAAGTAACCTTACAGCATCCCTCATTTTGCTGGGATAAGAAATAATTTTAAATCAGCATTTTTTCCCACAATTTTTTCTTACTTAGATATACCAGGCACATTCTCATTCACTCATGGAAACACTTGGTTGGCAGAGTTATTTTAAAATAAATTACCTTAAAATAAGTTATGTCTGTACAAAGCACATATGATACAAGACACAAGCAAAGGTACTTGATTGAGGACTAGTATAGGATTCTAGGCAAATTGGTGTTTTCTTTTAGCAGCTGGCCAAAGCTCTGTAACTTTGGATCTCTAACACAAAAGTCTTCCCTCTTAGGCATAATTGTGTAGATAGAGGAAAACTGAGTTATGTTTGTGCCTATACCATGATGTGCACTCATTGCATTCCTTTCCCCGACCACATAGAATTATCAGAGAAAGATGTGATCATATGAGCAATCCTCTAAGCCATGGCCTCCTACCTCAATATGAAGAACAAATTTTAACACTGAATCGCTCTAAACACCACCTGAGTTAAACCAGGATATCTCATCTAATTAGGTAAGTATAGCAGACATTGTGAAAAGGGTCAGCTGCTGAGGTGTTCTGCTGCCTTAGCTTGGTGTAGTCATCGTGCATGTTGTTGTCTCCATTGATGGTGTTTCCTTTCATGGAGCTGTGGGTTCCCTTACACCAACTGACAACAAACTTAACTTCATAATACTTATTTAGGTTGAAAAGGACTTACTTTGACATGTTCTTTGGAAGACTTTGCTTTTTTCAGTCAATAGACTCTACACGAAGCTGTCCAGGTTTCTTAAAAGACTTTGCATGCTTAATTTACTCACATGTTTAGACAAGACAGAAAGACATCAGCTGACTCTGTAGCAAGTCAGAATATTTCTGCTGCTGTTGTAAGTTGATTGTGGCTGCCTGAAATGTCCTTTTTCTTATGGTATTGGCTTGTAAGAAGTAGAAGAACTTGATTTGTCATCTTCACTCCCCTTTCTCTCTTTGAGAAAGGTCATCAGGTAGTTTCAGGGAACCTTATTGTTTTTAAAACGTGTAAGGGACCAAGAAAAATTACCAAGTTCATCTGTATCATTTATTTGTTTCTTGGCATCTAGCACTCAATTTTTCCTAAATAATTTTCTGGCTTTGGGAGTTGTTTTTTGGGAGTTCTGCCAGAGATGCATGCAATCCTGAACATATACCATATCACAGAGTCTTCAACGTGCAGTAAAGGAGAATAGCAATCAGAACCATCGTTGGAGTTGAACACTGGATTTTATAGAGGCAAATATGTATAAATAATTGTTTAAAGTATCCCAAGTCTTTTTGCATGAAGGCCTATTTTTCACTCTGAGTAAAATAGCCAGACTGGTATCTGCTCATGAGCCAAGTCACACACTTTTATTTCTATTGTGAACAAGAAAGAGCTTACAAACAAAGATTTAATTCTTTAGCTGAATAAATAGTTTCTTGGCAGCAATTATAAGGGGCTCAAAATGCCTATTATGCTTTGATTATAATTATAATTCTCACTGAGTCATCAACTCCTATAGCAAGGACTGGTATTTTTTAATAATGAAGAACTGAATTTTTATCCTTGAAGAGTCGTCTGCCCAGGACTGCAGAAATGTATCAAGCACACAGCTAATGTGAATGAGTGCTTTTCTGCACTGCCATTATTATTGTATAGTTTGGGGAAAGGAAGTATGTCTATAAATGAGCAAGCCACTTATAGCAAATACACAATTTCAGTGTTAACTTTGTTTCCAAATTATCTATCTATGGATGACATCTCGGGATACTTTTGGAAAAATTAACAGTATTTTAAGGTATTCCCTTAGCTTTTCTTCAGCCATCTGTGTATCTGTTGTGCTCTTTCTGACTCGAGTTGCCCAGCCACCCAACTGAATGCAAGCAAAATTAGTCTGGCAGATCCAGTCCATTCCTGTGGGCACAGCAGCTTTCAGTAATCCCAGCAGCTGGGCAAACTCTTGAGGAAATGGTCAAGACTGATACTTGACTGTCACCACAGCAAATATTAATGGATTTAGAATGTCTTTAGAAGGCAATGTTTTAAGTTCAGCAAGGTGGCATTTTTCAGCAGATTTCTGTCAAATAACTCCAGAGCTGCTGCATCTGAGATGGCTGCAGTGTTGCCACAACCTTACTGAGAGGTTTTAGGAAGCACTTGAGTTCTGAAACAGCTTGAACAGTATCCAGGAAAGTTGGGAACCCCAGGAAATGCATTAGTTCTTTGTCTCTGTTTTAAAATAACATTGGATTGACATTAAAAACAACATTCTTTCTGGAGTCACAGTGTTAGACTGTGGCCTCAAGCCATGACCATCATTGGCTATGAAGCAGAGAAGGATCAGCATGAGCAGACCTGGAAGCTGTGTTATTAAAGGAATCTGATCAGCTGAGCCAATACGTCTCTTGGAGATTCACAGCAGAACATAGAAGAATGCTTTGTGCCAAATCAGTCATTAACTCTCACCTACTCCATCTCATCAGACCTCTTTTAGGAAACAACAGGGACAGCAGTGCTACTATCCTCACGTTTTTATACTCCTGCACTGCACAAAGGCATGGAAGTCCCTGCCCCAATGCTTCTTGGCACCAACAGGGGGCTTCCAGCAAATCCCAGGAGAAGGAAGGACTCTTTGCATCTCCTCTCTTTCCATCCCCCCTCTCATACATATACATGTATGCACAATCAGGTCTTTATTTAATGGGAGTTGAATCTACAACACATTAAAACAGTGTGTGGTTTGCACAGAAAGTGATAATAAGGATTTAATTAGTTTGATCTTGCTTTCTGTGCTAAAACTGAGTATGTTTGAATTATTTTTGTGGCATTTCTTCTCCATTTGCTGTGTATGTATCATAAATAATAACACAATAAGTTTTCAGATGTCTTTTCTGGTGGCTATTAGGCTGTGAAGCAAAATGGGAGTGCTCAGTGGAAGACTAACAATAACTTTATTGTTGCAATACTTTTAATTCCAAACAAATCTGAAATCTAGATGACTTTACGAATATTAATCCTTTCACCCATCCTGGAAATGCTGACACTTTTTGCATATGTCTGTTATGAAAACAAGTTCAGAAAAGCACAAGACAACTAATTGGGACAGATACCCATTTAACCTTACCTAGTCAGCCAAAACTTGAATGAGTAGTCCAGGCTAGTTGTGCCAGCTCCTTTTAGTGGAAAGCTAATATAACTGACCATCCACGTCTGTGATCAGCTGCACTAACCCAAAGAAAAGGGCAAGAACACATGGCCAGGATCAAAGAATCGTGGGAAGACTCTTTTTCAGGGCTTTGAATTAGTTTAAGCCAGTTCTAAAAATCTCACCTGCTTGTTATAGCTAGAGAAATCCCTTGTTTCATTTTCAGGTGTGCTTTACTTTTTACCCACTTACAAGTCCCTTGTATTTAACTCTGCAAATTAAGACAAGAAAATATCAGGCAGATCACCTAAGGGGCTTGATATTTATAAAAATAACATTTAATTTCCTATTTCTTTGCAGATAAGAAGAACAAAGATGTACTATCAGTATAATGTTGCTCAACATAACAGAGTGGATGTTGACCAGCTAAGAAGATTTCAGTATACGAAATAGAATCAAACTGACAGAAGGCAAATTGAGAAAAAGTAAAAGAAAAGAGGAGATATTCTGAGAAGACTTGACATTAGCTGAGCTGAAATTAAAGCAAACCCTTTGAACCAAAGAGCTTTCTGCTCTCAAAATCTACTCCAAAGTCTCGCTGGTTCCACGTTGAGACAACGGGGAATTTCACTGAACTGTGTTGCCCATAAAGGATAAGCAATTCTGAAATACCCTGTGTGGGCTCAGTAAGACTTAGCAGCATGTTTCCTTGCCTGGAAAGAGCCCATCCAGGGCTTCTATAGGGTTACAGGGAAGAAAGAAAGAGTTATTGTTGGGGACACCATTAAGATTCAATTTGTCATTCTCAGGGAAGACGACGTACTGTCATAATTGACTGATTACTGAAACTTCAAGAAACAAATGAAAAATCCCTAGAATATTGGCACAAACTTTGACACAAAATTAAAGTCCTGAAAGTTACAGCAAAGACTATTAAAAGTTACCAGAGGAGAGATTACAGAAAGTGCAAATTTTTAAAAAAGCACAAAGGTAATCTATAGATATATTGTGGTATAAAGGAGCAAGGGGGTCACATTTTTTTTTAGAAAAAAGGTATCCATTCTGAAAAAATTCTGTAGGAATGAACTTAATGAAAGGTCAGTGAAAATGGAACTCAGGAAGAATGAAGAAGAACATAAATAATAGACATAAATATATATGCAATTTATTTAGTTATATCCAATATAAGGCATATGTCAGTGTTTACCTAAAAGCACCATGTAGACAAACTATGGGGAAAAAACATTTATTTTTTTTACCTTCATGAAAATTTTTGGAGGCATGTATTAGACATATTTCACTCAGTTATCTGAGAAGACAAACTTATGTCTGATAATAAGCTAAATCTAAATTAATAATTTTTTTTGTTGCAATTTTTATTTTTTATCTGGAATTTTCATCAGGAAATTTGAGTCTTGGTAAGTCACAGCAGTAAGTATTAACATAGTACTTCACCAGAAATTCACTATCTCCTACTTAATTAAACCAGGCTGACCAAGCTGGTGTTCAGTTCACAGGACTCTTCATCAGAAGTTGAAATTGATATTCTTTGCACCTGCACACCAGATGGAGCACAGTGACAGTGATCTCAGCCAAGGGCTGGTTTCTCACAGCTCTGCCACAGTCCACTGTCTGAGTTCAGGGCACTCCTGATCCGTGACCAGGAGTGCCTGGAGGTATCATAGGAACCAGTCAGTTTTCAGGGTGATTTGGTGAGGAACTCTGCCTACAGGGCATCTCTTCTTCTGGACTCCCTAGTTTGTGGACATGAACTGGAAGAAACTGACTTTGTAGGTGCTATCAAGGACTGTCTTTTGGCATTCCAGTGCCATCACCCAAGTGCTTTTGCATTTTTAGAGATTGTCCTGTATTCATGGTAAGGGAGCACCCTCTGGACAGTAGCCCAGCCCATGGCTTGTTCTACAGCATGGGACAAACGAGATAGGAAACCGTGGACTTGGAACAATGATCTACTTCCCATAGACAAGACAACCTTCCCAAGGGGCAAACTGTTGTGTCCTGTGACTAAATACAGCTCAGAACATGGGAATTTCATGCTGTATATGCATTTGATTAACTTTGATACTCAGTATTTGGGTTAGTGTGCTGTCTAGTGCATTGTGGAAGAAACACTTCATATTGTATTGCAGACAAATATATGAAAATATATTTATTCTTATATTAAAAATTTCATTACTGGCTTAAAATCAGGACTTTAAATCATAATTTGAAGCTTCCATTTATTTTCTTGGGCACTGAATTCAGTTGTTATGATGAAGCTTTTTCTAACCTGCCACTAGTGTTATTGACAGTTCTCCCTTTTTCTCTGTGTCTTCCCACCTCCTTGCCCAGACAACCATTTCTCCTTTGCTTCACGAGTCTCTATTCTCAGAGAGACCTTTTCCCCTCGTACTTAGCTTTGAAGCTACCTCTCTGGGGATGTTCATCTGATGCTCTTAACAAAAAAATCTAGCATTCTGTGAAAATTAGATGCCTTTGGGTTTCACCACAGACTGAGATCCAAGTTTTTCTAAGATTCATTAACCTTTTTACAGGGACTTGGTTCTGTCATAAAAACCCAAACCACCACTTACTTTCATTATCAAGGACCACAGGAGCCCAACAGCTTCATGACATTTTCACAGAAAACAGTTTGTAGTGATAGTTTCTAAATTCAAGTAATCTACAAGCCTTGTAGGAAACTCTGGGGATGTGCATACATGAAAATCATATTCAGAAAAACTTTCTGGCTACCTATAATACTCTTAGATTTGTTTTGTTTTAGCCTTAGGTCTTGAATTATCTGTAGTCTTGTATGAGTTTTAACTTACTTTCAGCAATTTTGCTTAAAGCTGTCTCTCCTACAGCACAAATGTTGTCACATGGTTTCATTTTTATCTGCTGTGTGCACACATTTTGCCATTTTTGGTGTATCTTTCACAATCAGCTATTCCAATAAGTACTGTATCATTTATGTCTGACTCATTAACCATGCAGACATTTCTGTTTCACTTGGTTTTGCTCTTAGTAAAAAAAATGTTTTATCAAAATGGTAAAGCTGAGGAAATAATTTACATCAAACACTTTATCTTCCTTCTCCTTCTGGGAAATCTATGACCAGATTGCACCTATTTCTCAATTATTAATTATTTATACTTTTCCAACACCAACCAATTCATTTATTACTATATGGATTAATTACAGATATCCTAAACAGAAACTAATTTCCTTCACCCTATAATTAGTCAGCCAGGTCAGGTTGCTTTGTCTCACATCCCTGGGCCGTGTCATGCACAAGCGTTCTTTACTCAGAAAAATGAAAATACTAGTGCCAGTAAAGAGGACAGCCTGTGAATGTGTACAGAAATACACAAACTGTTTCTTTCCAGGTAAATGGACTGGGTTTTGGATAACAAATTTCATTCACATTTATATGTCAGGTTGCGAGGATGCTAAGTGGGCAGTATGGAAGTGAGGCCTTGATTTGTACACTGTTGTATGAGGCTCTTTCTAGTATCTGCAGAAGGTCTGAGTGGCACAAAATTCAATATTTAGCATCTCCCAAGTGTGGGTCTCAGACGTCACCCTCCCTCAAAAAAGTGCAGTGAAATCAAGGTTGAGCTATGGGTGCCTGTTCAGGCAACACCAGGCTGAAACCAGGGCACATCTTTCTGCCATGGTTTAACCCCAGCCATTCACCAGGCAGCCGCTCCCTCACTCCCCCACCAGTGGGATCAGGGAGAGAATTGGAAGGGCAAAAGAAAGAAAACTTGTGGGTTGAGATGAAGACAGTTTAATAGGGAAAGCAGAAGCTGCACACACAAACAAAGCAAAACAGGCAATTAATTCACCACTTCCTATGGACAGGCAGGTGTTCAGCCATCCCCAGGACAGCAGGGCCTCATCACATGTAACAGTGACTTGGGAAGACAAATGCCATCTCTCTGAATATCCCCACCTTCTTCCCCCCACTTTATATACTGAGCATGATGCCATACGGCCTGGAATATCCCTTTGGTCAGTTGAGATCACCTGTCCCATCTGTGTCTGCTCCCAACCTCCCATGCACCTCAAGCCCCTCCCCAGTGTGGCAGCATGACAAGCAGAAAAGGCCTTGGCTCTGTGTAAGCCCTGCTCAGCCATAAAAAAACCATCTCTATATTACCAACCCTGTGTTCAGCACAAATCATACCAGTGAAGAAAACGACCTCAGACCACACCAGGACACTGTCTTTGGAAAAGATCAACACCTTCCACTGCTGCCCCTGAACGAGGTCACCACTGGCATTAATTCACCTCGAAGGGTAGCAATGCCTCCTCACTGGTTCCTCTGAAGGCAGCACTCCAGGAAAACTGCCCGGGTCTACTTGTGAGCAAGTCAGAAACAAGCCTGGATGTTCATCAACTCAGCCAAGTCTCTCTTGTGCCAATTGCAGAGAGGAGTTTGGGGTGCTTCTCCAAAAGCACCACCCTGAATACCCCTTTGGTGAGGGACAGTCTGCCAATCACAGATAAAATGCTGGGCTTCTCTCAGCTTCCAGTTTGCATGAAGATCAGATAAGTTTTATCTTCTAAATAAAAAAAAAAAAATTAAGTCTGAGTAAGTACTGTGAAGTGCAGTTCAGTTAGTTGTTTAAAAGGATAAGAGAATCTGGCCATAGTATGTAGACAAATATGTAACAAGTACATGATTTTAAAGGTGTCTAACAGCACTAAGGTTTTCAGAATTGAACTTCTTCACCCAGGCCCATCCTTTGAGCCTGGTGTCCTCTTGACTCACTCTCTAGGGAGCAGATCCCTCCATTAGTAGTGCTATTAGACCTGTAGTTGACACAGAAACAATTTGAAAACTGACAGGGGACTCTTCAGCCTCTCAGCATGGATTTGCACTGCTCAGTTAATAAGCCAGTAACATTTCAAAGCCTAAGGAGAAAAGAGGGTTAAAGGCAGAACTATAGCCCCTATCAAGCACAAGTGCAGGAACGGACATAATTTCCAACTTTAAAACAAGAATTTGTTTCATTATTTGGGTTAATCTTTAAAAAAAACATATTCATAATGGTCATAACATGAAAAAGATGTCTCCGGTGGAGTTGTGCTTTCTATCCGCGTTGTCTGCAGTAATGAATCTGAACAGATATTTCTACTGAACTGCTGCATGGGCTCAGCTTGCTGAAGTTGGCCAAACTGCAAGATAAATTAATGCATTTGGGTCCATGACCTGCATCTAGAACTGGACTGTACTTCAGGTCACATCCCAGCATACAGCAGACAGGAGGAAATTATATTACCTACTTGATAATTTATTCTAGGAAAATGCTTTGAGTGGCAACAATCAGCGAGATATTTGTCTTCCTTATTCAGCAGTTACATATTCTCTGTTCTCGGCAGAACATGGTAATATTGTGGGGTGATTTCCTCACTGTCAGCTTATAAAAATACGACGCTAATTTGTTGTAGTTGGAGTGGCTCTGCCGGGAACTCTTCCAAAACAGTCAAATACCTACATGGACCAACTTGGCTGCCTGGCTTACTACATGCACTCTAAATATGGCAGGGTGAGGCATATTAGAACATACCAGCCTAGTCACCATCCCCCTGCTCTTGTACTCTTCATAGTAAAATCAATGCACATTGTGCTCTCAGGCTGGGGCTATTTTTAGGTGTTATTTTTCCACTCAGTCTGCAGCTGTTTTCAGTCACAAGCTTCTTTAACTAAAACAAATACACAGTCCTTGGCAAAGGACTGGTTGTAAAGAGGACAGAAGTGTGCACATGAATCTTGTGCCTCCCTCACAGGGTTTTGTGTAGGGAGGGTCAGAGGGGAGCAAAGAGGACCACTATGTCCTGGGATGCCAGGGTGAACACCCACCATCATGCATTAGCCCAACTTTCAGTCCTCTTCCAGAATGACTGATGAAGGGCAGGCTTCTCAGGACCAAAGAATGTGGGAGGAGGAGAGCTGGAATGCTACCAGACACCGCATTAGCTGCAACACCTCCCTGAGAGATACACACAGACACCTTCCTTGAGGAGCCTTTTGCATTTAGTATGCACAAGCTCCTTCGGCAGACTACATAATCATCAGCCCTTCTCCGTAGTTGTCATTTCCTCCTTCCCTCTCCACCTTGGGGAATGGAGAGAATTGAAGGAATGGGAAGTTATCACATGGATGCCTCAGAACTAACTGGTCTCTGAACAGGAGCTGTGGCTTTTGGACCATTTCCTAAACTCTGCAAAATAGAGATCCCCTCCAGTTATAGAAAGAAAACAACTTTATTCTTTCTTCCCCATTGCTCCCCCTCTGCCCCAAGGCAGCATTGGAAGTCCCCAAGGGCAGAGTGGCAGCTTCAGTGTCAAATGGCTTGGTTAGGCTTCCTGCTAATTAAGAGCAGAAGAGAGCAGATTAATCCAACCATGTCTTGTTTGGTAATTGAGATTAATGTCATATTAGGATATATTTGAAGTCAAAAGGGCTTATCAGCAGTCAGCCAACTGCTTTTAGTGCTGTTTGTCAGGCTCAAGTGATGGAGAGAAATGAAATAAGTGTGATTGTACTGTCTGAAGCCACTCCCATCCATCCCACTGGACATCTTCACAGTCTCCTGTGCTAACAGATAAGGTACGGAGAAGACACAGGTCTTGAGATGCTTGTTACCTGTTAACGCTGCATACAAGCCATGAACACTGAGAAGCTGTGTTTCCTCTCAAAACTTTCTCATGCCACAAATTATTGTGGTTATGCTGGTGAACACGAAGACATGAGCAGGCAACATCTTCATTTCTCCATCATCCCATTCAATTCTTCTGAGGGATATCGCTGAAATAAAGGGAATGCTTTGGTGGATAGTGTGTGCTATGCTTGACAGCAAATGTTGGAGGGATTTGAAGCTCAAATTATAAAATCCCGGTTGACCTCCTTAACCCAGCACAAGGCACAGTTCTGACATGGAATAAGGACCAGAGTGTCTTGCAATTTTATTCTGTGATACAGACCCTTCACAGTGAGGCTAGTGCAAGTAAAAGAAGTGTAATTTTAGCTTTCCCTGTTTTTGCTAAGCAGAGCACTTGCCACAACATAAAAAGCTAGCTAGCTATGGTGGTAATTAGAAAAAGCTGCATCATGAGAGTCATTTATGCTCATCTTTTGACTCACATTGTTGAAAAATCAGCTTTCAGTAGGGTTTACTGTTTTGTTAGAAACTTTCTCACACTGTCCATTAGGAGAAGCACTGTCATCCTTCACATGGACTCTCTAAACCACAGGTGTGAAGTGCCTCTTTGTGCTATACTATCAAGTTTTCAGTAGGTTTCGTATGAAAATCAGACACTTCTTCATGAAATCAGAAGTGCCCAGATTATATTTCACATGCGTGAGTTTCCTTGTTTTTATTAAAATTAAGTTTGCTCATTTGCCATTTTCAAGCTAGTTTGAAATGAGGATCACCTTGTATCCTAGGAAACACAGTGAGAATTTTATATGTGATCACATTTTTATCCATGTTATGAAAAAAGCAGATGGTAATTAGGTGCATTATTCATAGGAAAGCTTGTTGAGCACAGTGTCTGTATGGTTCCAGCTTCGATTAGAACTTGTTTGGAAGAACTACTTCATACCTTTCAATTGCCCCTCATTAAGTGCAATCATTACTCTTCTGTGGTCCCAGTGTGCTTTAATTTGTGCAAACCAGCATCCACAATATTACACAGAAAAAAACCCCAGCAAATTTCTGGGGTCCCTTTCATTCTACTTGACATCAGTGTGATCTTTCTGTCCATCTGAATTCATTACTATTTACTGCAGCTGCAAATGCGCCTTGTGAGAGACCACTTGGCAGCAGGAGAGGAGCAGAGCTGTCATGTTTTAGGGACAGCACCTGAACCATTGGAAGAGACCAATTCACCTACTTCAGCAGAGGAAAGGATGCTGAGAGCACACTCAGAGGCTGGGCCACTTTGTGTGAGGGCTGCAGGTGTCAGGACTCCTGTATCTCCAAGCCTTCCACCATGGGCAGAGTGACAGAGCAGAAAAGGCACAGCCATGCTGCAACAACAACAAAGTGTCTTCCCTAGGACTTGTTAGCTCAACAATGACAGGGAAGTAGGACCCACCACACATAAGAGCCCTTGTTTCTCACTGAAAAAATCTTGTCAGCCAAGCCTATCCTTGCACTAGGGCTTTCTCCAGAGACTTCTCTGTAAAAGAAACCCAAGAAGTCCTCACAGATGGCATTCAGACTTGGAGATCTCCATATGGAAAATATTTTTGGAAAGACAAATAACTGTAACGGGGTCAGACAAGGAGATTTTTTCATACTGCCCCTGAAAATACGGAGGGATAAGGCTATTGTTTGTCTGCTTATGCTACACAGAGGCTTCTGTAACCTTCCACAGCATGCTACAGAGGGCATATAAGGATGTTCAAGTGCATATTAACTCTTGTATCATGCAAGAAAATGTGTGTGTTCGAGAGAGAGGCTATTTGATCTTATCAGTACTGTAGATGCCTGTGTTATTTATTTTGTGGTCAGGACATTCACAGCTTCTGCTACGTCATCTTTATTTGCTTCTAAAGAAAATAATTTGAGCGTTTTCCTTAATCACAAACTAACACTCTAATGTCTTCTCTCTCCTCTGCAGCAGACAATACACTTAGACAGTGCCAACTGTGTCCTGCAGAAATAGATTGCTTTGAAGTAGAGCTCAATAAACAGATGTGAGGGTCCAAATAAACCTGGCAGAGTATACACTTGACTAAACAATGCAACAGCACATTTGAGACTTTTTTTTTCTGCATTTGAAATGTTTGCCAAGTCCCTGCCTGATACAGTAGATAGGGTGGTCCTCAAAGATTCAACATAGCCATCTTCAACCCTGGTCTCCCAGAAGAAAGGCAACACAAAACTGCCATAAAATCAAAATAATTCAAATTCAAAATCTCTGGTTTGCTAAGGATAAAATTGAGGAAAAATTTGCACTTTCTATTCTTCACTTAGAATTCCTTCTGAGTTGAGTAGTCTACCACTTAAAGTCTCACCTTGACTTCCAGTATAGATTTTTATCATTCACTTTCAGGTTTCTGACATCAGAAAAGTTGCTCTTGCCTCCAGTAACCAGCTCAGGAGAGACCTTAAGGCTTGTGACAATATTTTATTTTGGTTCACCCTCTGGTGCCTCTGGTAATCAGATATCTCTATTGCAGTAACCTATTAGACTGCCAAAGGCGCACCTTTCCAAGCACATTTCTAACAGTGTTGTCAACCCCATTTCACACAGACTGCCAAAGGCGCACCTTTCCAAGCACAACATTTCTAACAGTGTTGTCAACCCCATTTCACATGAGACCCCGGATGAACCACAGGAAGGTTGAGTTCATTGCGTCCTCCTTCATATGATTTCCACCTACACATTAGCTCTGAGTTCCCAGCTTGACAGAAGCACAAGGGAAATAAATGGCCTTTCCCTTTCCCTTTCCCTTTCCTTTCCTTTCCTTTCCCTCCTCTAGTGCCACTTCCCTGATCTCTCCAGCCTTTCCAGGTGGTGGTACCAGCCTGTGTCACATATTGACACTTCACACCACAGTTTGCTGTGAAGAAACAAAAAAACCTAATCTACAATCCATTTTAGTCATAGCGATGCTGCCTGTATAATTACACAGAGACCTGAAACAGTGGGCATGGTGAGTGCATAGGCTGCTGTTCATTTTCCCAGTAACAGTATTTGCATCTAAATCCCTAACCTCAGGTGTCTGTCTCAGCACAGAACCTCTTAGCAGCCTACTAATTGCCGTTTCCTAGAAAAAGGTCTGACCATGGCAAGGGGGTTGGAACTAGATGATCTTTAAGGTCCCTTCCACCCCTAAACATTCTATGATTCTGTGATTCTAAAAATACCCATTTTCCACCTACCCACTTACCAAATCCTCTAGACCTAATTGCTTTTCCAGAACACGCATGTGACCCTGCTACAAGCTTATCAGCCTAGTTGAAAATACGAAGTGAAGCAAAACAGATGGAATTTCATAACCAATTACATACTACAGAGGGAACCATAGTGTGTAGGTTTCTCATTTTCAAACTGAAGTCAGTCATCTTGTTAAGCCTCCTCGAAGCTCTGACAGATTCCCTATGTTTTCTTCTGCAAGGAGATCCTGCATGTTTTGAGCATACTGAGATCCTGCTGCAGGACTAAGACCTTGCTCCAGAGAACTCTAACCAGTGCCTCACCTGCCCTTGATCTAACTGCTTGACATGCCTTGTCTGCAGTGAGTCTCTTTCTTTTGTTGTTACTGAGCCATCACAGTCTGATGTTCTGTGAGTGCCTGGTAGTGCCCTCTAATTTCACAGCTCAGTGAAAAAATTGAATGTCTACTTGTGACAACTCTTAAACAGGTAGGAGATGTTAGGTTCATGATCAGTAAGTGTTACGGACTTGTAAAAGATAAATCCATGCTAAATATGGGTGAGGAAATTCTATGGCAGAAGGGCATAATTAATGTGAAGAGGAACTCCCTTGGTCCAGGCTTTCACTCCTGTTGCATCTGTAGAAATCAAAGTTTATAGTGCTCTTAAGTGAGCAGACCTGGCCCAAGTGAATTACAACAAAATAAGATAACACATATGAAGTGAGAAGTAGGCTTAAAATATCAAGAGCCCGGGGATTTTTTAGTAAAGCACTCGGGTCTCTCAAAATCTTACCACTGAATTAATTCAAATGGGTTTGTGCAGATTTGCCATGCAGATATAAATGCAGCGATGATGCAGGGAATCACCCTGTAAGAAGCTGCACAGACCATCACTTTTGACATCATTGTGAGTGAGTTGGAAAAGGCTCAAAGAGAAAGCTCAAAGAGAAAGGGAACTCCCAGTGTGGAGCACACTGCCCAAGGAGACCCTCAGGTGCCACCAGCACACGTTACTCAAACGAGACTGTGAAATCTTCAGCACCACCAGACACTGAACGGCTGAGAAAAACCAGATCTATTATCCTGCCACAGGACCAAAGTGTGTTGCACTGACAGGTGTCTCACTGAGCACATAAAAAACAACTGACTACTGTAGGTGAATGGAAAAGTTGAAAAGTGACCTAGGATGGTCTTTTCAGAGGGTTGTGTTCCCTGCTGACAAGCTGGTCTTTGGCTGTGTTCACATGCTCCACCTGAAGCCAGTGTGCAGCACAGGGGAAAACAAAGAGGAGAGGCAATGAAAGATGGTGAGGCTAGGGAGGGATGGATCAACACTGCTCCCTTCTGAGCTGCACACCTGTATGTGTGAAAGAGAGGGAGAGAGAAAGCACCACACTGCTTGTTGTGAAAGGTTACAGGAGTAAAAAGAAACACAGAGTTAATGTAAGAAAGATGTTTCTAGTTAGTACTGGTACAGCAGTCAATTGAATGTGTGTCAATTCCCTTTCTTCCACTGTGCGCTCAATATATATATTTAGATGTGAGCAGAGACATTGTTAATCTCAGATCCCAAATGCCACTTTGATAACTGCCAAGATTTGGGAGGGGCTGCTGTAGCAACAATAAAGCAACGTTATGTTTTCTGTCCTGATGGACGATTGTATGTGAAGTGCTCCTGTCTCCAATAAGTACAATATTTCAAACTTTCCTGCCAAAAATAAAAATGGAAAAAATCAAGAAAGCCTTGAGGCAACAATAACTTATTTGACATCAAGTTACATGGGTTTTACATGTTTATTTCCTCAAATATTCAATTAAAAGCTTACTTACTGCGGCAGATGTCATATCACATGGTGCATATGCTCCCTCTCCAATACAGAGCAGCTTTTTAGAAATTACTGCCAAAATGTTGTAAGAACTTTTATAATGGTTTCAGGATGAAGCATAAAATGTAATAAGCCACACATTTATGTGCGTATTTTATTGATCATTTAGTACCAGGTTTCTGTTTGGGGATGAGGGGTTTTTGATAGGCTTTTCTGGGGGAGGAAGGAATTGTTTCCGTGAAGAGAAGGAGAAATACGTTGGATATTTGAAAAATGGGCATACGTGCTTTGTTCTGAAAAGACAAGTAGAGTGACTTGAGTGAGACAGGTTTCTTTTGGTCTGCTCTTGCTCCTGAGTGTGAAACACAAAAGGATGTGTTGCTACTAATAAGAATTATCTTCAGTAAGTTTAGTTCCACTGTAAGCATTTTTCTTCTCTGACAAAGATCTCTGAAAACTCTGTTGCTGGCCATTTGGTTAGCTATTATGTGGTTAAAACCAGGCTGTTTTCCAAAATCCTTGTCTGATTTCCATTCATAAATTAGTGCATGTGTTAACCAAACTTAGATTAAATATTAAATAGGTGTAATGCATCTACATGCATCTACCCAAACCAGATAGCCACCTGTTATACTTCACAGTGTAAGCCAGCAGTGACTTCCAAGAAAAAAGATGTTTTCTGGTGGACAGAGTCATCCATACAGGAGATACTTCATATTTTGCCTCAGAATTTAAAATCAAGCCCTTGCTCAAGGATGCTGGACTACCTACACCAGGGCCTAATCAGCTGTGGTGATCTTTCTTTTGACTGGTACTAGCAAAACAGCTGAGAGAAAACACTAAACATCATGAGAGCAGAGCTGTGAAAATGAAGACTGAAGGTAACAACACTTGTATTTGCTTGTGCCTGCTGAAGCCTTGTATAACCCCAAGGAACAGGGTCCCTGGGAAGATATTGCTGTCTTGTTCAGCAAAGGAGTGTCAGACCTGGGAAAGAGGGTGAGTTTTTACAACATGGCCATAACATGTGCCAGCTGACATGTTACACACAGGACTGGCTGAGGCAGTAATATGGATCTGTCTTTGCTAGTGTCAGTGCCTGCTCCAGTCTCTGTAAACAACACATGTCAGCACTGGATCAATATACTTGAAATGACAGTGACTTATGGATTTTGAGGAGCTTTCAGGACAAAAAAACCCCAAATTTCTGAAGTGTCTTCACTGCAGAGTAGGTCCTGACTGTCACCTGAACATGACATTTAGCTTTCTGTGGGCAACCACAGAGAGTCTTTAACCCTAACTTCCCAGTGCTTTCAGCCCAGGATGGGTAGTGTTTAAATTTAAGCTTTTGTTTCACTTTAGCATGGGCTCCTAATCCACTTTCTTTGCTATAAGAAGATAGGCAAGAAGCCCATGGCTGTGAAGCTCCCAAATGATTTCTTTCTCCTCTTCTGGAAGTGATTCTGAGCTAAAATTCCATGTTTGACTGCTTTCTGCAAAACTTCTACAACATGCAAGCAGGGATGCCATGCACAAAATAAAAGACTGGGCAAACTCACTTGTTTAAGATGAACAGGGCAAACTCTGTGTTAGGGGTTACCCAAAACCCATCAGAGGGAAAGCTGCTGCAGCTCTGTGTCCCCAGCTCCTGCCAGTAGTAAGGCTGAGCATGTATTCCAAAGGTGCACACACAGACACATACATACGATCATAGAATTATGGAATCATTTAAGTTGGAAAAGACCTCTTGATCATCCAGTCCAACCATTAACTCAGCACTGCCAAATCCACCATTAAACCATGTCCTTCAGTGCCACATGCATATATACAGATATATGCAATATAGACCCCTCCTCAGATACTCAGTTTATCCAGTAGCTGGCACTTAGATCCCTGGTGACCTTAGCTGCTTGCACCTGCACGCACAAGTGCCTGAGGACCACCATTCTCCTCCACCTGCTGGTACCCTCTCTGACAGATACCCATACACACACATATACACTCAACTACAGATCCCCCTTGGACACTCAGACTATCCAATAGCTGGCCCCTGGATCCCCCTGCTTCCCTGATGCCTCATGCACAGACACACACACATAAGCAAACAAATCGCTTTGGTAGCAGCTCCAGACCTATGGTCTCTCCAGTGCCTGACCCTCAGCCAGCTCTTAGTTCCTCTTGTCTCTCCAGAATCCATTCCACACCATCCAGCCTCTCTCACACCTGAGTACCATGGCTGAACAAGTGCACTGACCACCAACCTCTCTACACATGGCCAGACCCTTCCAGCACAGAAGGCAGAGGAACACCATGGCAGGCACACAGTATTTGGTGCAATTTGGTTAAAACTGGGCTAACCACTTAATCTGATCAAGTGCCAGATTTTCCATCGAGCATTCTTTGGAGAGGATGATCCTTAGATTCCACGACTTGTATGCATGTTTCACTGCATGTCATAGGCAGGTGTTGCAATGCAAATTACCTTGTAAAGTAAGGATATGTTTTGTAAAACACACAAGGTAGATTCATGCACCTTTTAGATTGATTAGCCACATTAGGATCTGGAAAAGGTAAATAAGAACTGCAAGAAGATGTCCTGTCATGTTATTTCAAATGAAATTTGAACAGACGTTTTCATCTTCTAAGAGGAAGATAACAGAAGATATTCATCTTCTAAGATACTGTAGTTTCCAACTTGATTCATTTAGATTAGATGGTAAAATTCCATTAAGGTGTACAATTAGATGAATAAGGGCACTTGCAAGTGCAGGAGTGATGTTCATTTTGTAGAACCCAGCCTCTAAGAACATGTTATTCATCCCTGGTTTGACATAGTGATGAAAGAAACCCAACGAAGCATTTAAAGTTGCATGCTACTTTGAGCATAAGGAAACAGACTGGAATTAAAGCACAAACACCACATTTTACATATATATCAATCCCAGTATTACTGATCGTTTTTTAATGCATTCCAAGCTTGCAACTACTATTCCTTGGAGACAATTGGTCCTTTGTCATTTTGATAGAGAAACATACAAAAGAGACATGGGAAGCCTTTTCCATCTGCCCACGTTTCCCTGTTATTGTTTGACTGCTCCCTTCAGCAAGTTTTGAAATACATTTTCTGGTTCAGTTTCACACGGATCCAGCATTTCGCATTCCATTATTGATTTTTACACCACCATCTAAGGTGCTTCAGGGTTTGGAAATTCTTCCATGACACTATGCTATTTGTTTGGGGTATTTTTCTCAGCCCACTTCTACCACTACTGTAGTTGTTCAGGGTGTATTGCTCTAACCTACTGACATTCAGCCATAGACCAGGACTGGCTGGTGGTCAAAACTTGTTCCTTACTGACCAGTGTCTTTAATTAAAAAGCTGGTGAGATCAATGCCAGCAACCTTACAAGAAACTCTGAGTGCTGACAGCAGTCGCATTAGCACGTTAACTTTGGGAATTGCTCTTCTGGGCTATCCATCTCCCTGGAATGCTGGGCTGGGATTCAAAATGTGCATTTCTGCCAAACCTTGTGAGGGGTAAGAAGGTTATACAGAATATGAGTCAGAAAAATAAAGCCTTTGAAAGAGTCCTGCCCCACAGATGCAGTTCTGCACAGTTACTGTGAAATCCAACTTTCAGAGCAGAGCTGGGAAGGAAAGAAAGTGCTGGAATTTAATTTCTTGCACAAGACTGAAAAGCCCTTTGGAAGACTTAATCCGACAGCAAAGCTCCCACAAAAATAAATGGTGATTTAAGAGTCTCTATTGACAGCAAAAAGCATAGACCAAATATCAACAAGGGTGTCCTCCAAAAAGCATGCTTAGTTTATTGAGGAACCAAGAGCAGCGTCTATAACAATACCTCTTTTCCCCTGGGTATTTTGGAAAAGAACCCTGCCTACATCTCCCTTTCTTCTTATCAAGTAATGGGTACTCCAGGCTCTGTCCAAAGACACAGGCTTAAAATCTCTAGTCTTAGAGGAACACTGTGGTCATACCCACTATGCAGCTCAGCCCATTCCAGCCTCACATGGGAAAATTCCTGCTCACCTGAAACTACAGAGTGAACTTAATGAATCTGGAAAACAAATAAATAAACAAAGTAATAGAGCTGAAACATTGGTTCCGTCAGGCATGAGGAATCTGGGTGCCAGGTCTTCTGTTACCACAAGAATTTGTGGAAACCCAAAGGTAGTTTCCATCTCCCATCCATACCCACATGGAAAGATGGGAGCTAGGTGTAAAGTAAGCACCAGCACCTGCTTAAGAGTACTCTGGTTGCTGAGAACTAGTCCTTTGAGACAGGGCATGCACTGGACCTAGAACTGAAGAAGCAAATAGCATGAAGGATATTTTTCTTTGTACAATACTCTATCCAGTATCCAATGAGAAATCTGGATTCACATTAAGACATCTAATACTAGGTTTTCACATCTGTCCAAGATGCCACTGCAGTCACTGGAAACTTAAGGGCTATTAAAACACACCTAAAACTCAGCTGCTACATTTGGTCAGCTGAAGAGCTGCAAAGCTAGATTAAATTTTAAAGTCTAAATCTGCAAGCTGAATCTGCCCCCACCATGTCTCTCTGTGGCAAACAGTTGGAACTGTGCAGCAAGAAATGATTGTAGCAATAATCAGACTGGCTCTACCTTGAACAAAGAACTTGGTCATGGAAAGGCTGGACATGTGTTCATATACTAATGAAACAGGTGACTCCTGCCAAAAAAGGATAAAATGAACAAACAATTCTTCCCTTGATTTGACAGGTCAGTTTTAAGATCTTGTTACAAATACGCTTTTTGATCTGGTTTATGGCATCATGCTCAGTGTGTGAATAACTAAGAAAGTGTTGCTACAAGCCATTCAGAACTAGGAGACTGAATCACATTAGAACTTCTTGGGATCTGTTTTTAATCAATCAGTGTCAAGGGGCATAATTTTCTGCATATCTCTCTTCTGGAGCATGTAGTAGTTCTCCCCTTCAAACTTATCTGTGACAGTCACTGATTGATTTCAGCTTTTCTGTTGAATATTGGGACGTTCAGATTTGTCCATATTGCTAACAGGATTGATAAGAAAGTTGATTTTTCCAGAAACTATAAACAATTTGTTTGAGGGGAAAAACACACTATGGTCTTGTGGACTGGAGAAAGAAATGTGAACACTGACCAGACAAGATCACTGGTGGGAAATAATGGAAATCAGGAATAATAGTTTAAGTAATTTAAAAACTAAATTCTAATAGAAGCGCCTAAATTTATTGCAACCAAATGTTGGAAAGGAAATATAACTATCATATATTCTAGTACACTGTTAAAACTCCACAGAGCTGATTTGTTTTACACGTGAAGCAATGACCTGTTCCTGCTGGTTTCAACTGATTTTACTAATAGAAGTTTTCTGAGGTGAATGTATCTGATACCAAAGCCAGGTCTTTAGGAACTGCAATAATCAAATGAATAATTCAGGGTATTAACTCAACTTGATCATATTATGATGGAGAAATTTAGTCATAATATATGATATTGACTTAATTATTGTAAACCAAACTAGGTGTTTTAAGACATGACATCTCTGGGCCTGTGATATTGGCCTGTCATGGTACACAAGCAAAGGGAAAACTTTTTTCCTAGAGATGCTACCTTATGGAAAACGTTTCTTGCTTATATGATTAATAATTAAAGAGGATGTGTTCTGACCTGTCAAAGAATATTAGAAGAGCTATCTGGAACAACCTTGCAAAGTAGTTCAAATACATGCAGTAACAGAAATCAAAATTACTTGGCCCACTCAGATCTTGAAATCAAATATTCATTTATTGGAATCCATAGTGAAAAACAGGTACTTCCAGGGGTTGGCTCTTCTCAGCTGTTAGACAGTGAGCTGCAGAATTGTCTCCTGTTCCTCTGCATTAGTTAAAGAGGAAGCTGAGATCACTAGCATACACTAAAGTGCAGTTTTAGGTGGTGACAGCTGAATGAGTTCTTCTCTTACACTCTTCTGATTCGTAAAACAAACGTTCTCTTTGGGGAAAAACGTTTCCAGAGACATACTGTAGGTAGATGGACCTACATATGAGACTGCACCATCCTGTTCACTGATGCTGGTTAGATGAGCTTTGTCACAAGGTAGGTAAAAGACTGTTCTGGTTTTTTATCCTGCTAGAGCCCTTTTTTACCTTGTTTTTTTACCCCTCTAGAGCCCTTGCACCCAGCATGCAGCTGTCACATGTGTGAGCTCCCACTACACAGCACAGGTCTCAGGAGGGGAGGAACATGCTCAAAACAGAATTGGGCATGAGCACAAGTAATGAGACAGCAATGTACCAGGCAGATCCTTTCTTCTTCCTGTGTTTTGGGCCACACAGATCAATTTGGAAAAATAACTATTGGTCTTCATGACAAATACCTCCAATATTTATGATCATATGAGTATGCTCAGAATTAACATTGCTCTGAGTCGAATGCATTTTTCTCTTGGAAACATTCTATTATCTAAAAGTCAGAACCGACATTATTGACACTCTGCTCCCTGCATAAAACTGTTTTTGCAAATGTAAATGCTAGAGATTTACATCTGGGAGGAAAGAAACGCCCTGGGAAACATAGCATGGGATCTTGGCTACATTGAAATCAATGGCAAAACTTTCACTGACTTCAGTCATTGCTGAAGAATTCGTGCATGCAGCTGCTCAAGCAACTGTGAGTATCTATGGTGTAATTTCTGAATGTGAGCAAGAGAGACTTCCATGGGTTAACTGGTACATGCCTTCACCAAATCCAGTGTCTTCCCTTTTGTGCTCCTTTAAAAATGCTTTCCTTTTAGAGACATATACCACAAATTAAATTTGTTCTGCTGTTGTTCTTTACAACGCTGGAGGTGAATTACATGTACTGAATGGATGATCCACTCTGTAGGAAGTACAAGACACCAGGGAATATTTATCTGTCATTGTGAAGTAAACAGAGCTAAGAAGTAAAGACAAAGTGGCCAGAACAGGGAAGTATGCACATTGACTGCATAACCTGAGCATTATGGCTTTCGAATCTACCTGTTCTGTAACTGGTTTTGATTCATCTTGGATTTATATTTATCTTGTTTGGTTTTTGCCCATTTGGGAAATTTTAAAAACTGTTTTCAGATTCACTGAAATATATTAAAAAAAAAGTCAGTAAAAAAAACAAGTGATACATGAGGTAATACTGAAAGATAAACATGAAGTGAATAGTCAAGTAAACAGCACAGATCGGAGGGGTTAAATTAACACAAAGGAAATATGCGTATTTATTCCGAGGAAACAAAAAATGATCAACAGATCCACTCAAATCAATGCAAAAAAATTAAGTATGACCTGGTGCATTCCTAAGAAAAACATGTTAAAGCCCATCCTTCTCCCCAGGAGAAGATGCTCCAAACTTCCCCGACACAGACACTTTAGGAATGATTAACAACAGCATCAGTTGATCTTTGTGCAATGTTTTAGAGATCAGTCTCCTCACTAAAAAGGGAGGTTAATAGATGCATCCAAGATTACTCATTTTCAGCTGTTTCTAGTTTAACTAACATGTAAAATGCTATGTACAACAGCCATGGTTTGGAGGCATTGTTTCTACATTCCTTTTTTAATTTTAGCAGCTATATTTCTTCCTCTTAATCCCTATAATAATCCTGTTTTGAGGCATGATTAATTATTTAACTTTGCCATTCTCTCAGGGAAATTACAGACTAAATTGCATGCATGTTATTAATACAAAGCACCATTTTGTTAGCTAATTTAGAATTTCACACCCACATCAAACAGGCAGATGTCTATAATCTATTATTTGTGATCCCGCTCAACTGCGAGGAGCGGACAGAGCCCGCACTCCTGTTCTCCCTCCCTGCTGTGAGGGCAGCATCCTGCCGTCAGGTCCCCTCGGAAACCCAGCCCTGCACACACTGCTACACCATTTTTTGAGTCTTCCAATTTCACAGCCTTTCTCCCTTAATGCCATGCTCAGTGGACACAGCTGGCTTCTCTTTTCTTTTTGGAAGTTTTTGTTTTAAATTCCTTTACTACTGCTTGATTGCCATTGGATACACTCTGGCTCGGCATAAGCTTCTCAGTTTAACTGTGATCATTTCTGGCCCAGGTTTTGGCCCCCCCAATCAACTGTCAGAATTTCTCCCAGAAAGGGGGGGCAAGGCAAATTTAAACTCTCCTCCCAGTTGGTTTTGCTTTTAACTTAGAAATGAAGAGCATATATTTATTTCAAAAGGTTACATGTCCCTTTTCTTCATTTTTGGCTCTCACAGTCATTTTGTATTGCAACAAACTTCATTTTTAAGCCTTGTGCAGTACAATGTTGTTTCTCCTGTAATGCTGTTTAATGTAGCAACACAAACCTGGCAAGTGACCTGAATTTCACAGATCAACTGCAACCACACAGGAGACCTGCAACAAGAATGTTTTGTTTCCTCTCTTGATGTTCTAATTGCTGCCCATGATCCAACTGCTCCCCCATCTGACCTTGCATGCAATTTTCATCACTTATTCTTTGGAGGCTGTCTAGATGTGTGACATGTCTGCAATCCCTCTTGGTATAATGCATATTCAGCACCTGATCAACTGTGTGTCTCTGGGTGTGAGACAGTCTAAATGGAGCCATATCAAATGAATTATGTGATGTACAGGGTGTCTTCAAGTATGTCATAAGCTTAGTGTGTAAGCCAGATTCGAAAGGCAAAGCCCTACTCTGTTGAATATTTTGCATGGACAATCTGATAAGTCAGATGTCTTAATAGAGGTTCTTTTTTTTAAAGCAAGCAAGAATCTTTAGATAGGCTGAGTGGCTGGAATAGTGGTATAAGCTTGTGAAACCTGATGATGTTTTCAATTTGTCACATATCTTTCTTGCGACAGTCTTTTTTCTAGCACTTTTCCTCAGACAACACCTCAATTCACTGAGACACACAAAGAGTGAGGGTGAATGTAGGGGATGCAGCTGAGACTTTGCCAGTACTTCTACAATTCTACAGATGTTTATTGTACTCTGCATCCACCAGACACTTTCTCCCAGGGCCAGAGCAGACTGCTACCCACAAAGCTTGTGTGCACTCTTGTTGAAACACATTACATTTCTCCTTTCATTTCCAGTGGTTTTTGTTAACTAGAGGACTAGATAATTCTGGATGAGAGCTTTATTTCATTAAAAGTTAAAGATCACCCCATGAGTACGGATCAGCCTTTTGGTAAGTCTTAAAACTCTTCATTTACTCATGTTTCATGCACAGTATGTTCCTTATATCCCATATGCCTCCTCTCTCAGAAACAGCAATCTTACATGCACAAAAAAAATCAAGCTTTAACAATATATTTTTAGTATACATCTATACATTATTAAATGTATGTACCTGGAAATCCTGCTGCACATTTAACTTTTAGAATAAATAAAGGAAATTAATATGGCTTGGGGGGGGGCTGTCTATTTCTAATTTGTGAGAGCATTCTTTTTTATAACAGGAGAACAACAACCAGTGACTGGTTCAAGAGGGCCAGAGTGGTCTGGGAGTTCTTTCTTCAAGACCATCAAAGGAAGACGGGGACCTCTCAGATGCATTTTCTTTAATTTGTCCCTAAGCCCAGCCAGACAAACCTCCGTGGTGGGGGAAAGCTCTCAGATCTTCTGGCCCTCAGGGGCAGCAACTTCTTCCTTTCTAGATCTGCCCAACAGTCTCCCTGCATGGAAGATCTCTTCTTTTGTCAACTTCCCCATGTGGTGCTGCTGGCATGGTGAGCCTAGAAGCCATCTATGGCTGGCACCCTGCTTGATGGAGCCCATGTCCAGTGACAAGGCGCTGTGAAGATTTATGGATGCTCCAGCAAAGGGCTGGAGAGACCTAAATGGACCAGATGCTGGGCTATGCCTTTTCAAAAACTTAGATGCTCATCTTCACTTCCACCAGCTGAAAACTCATAGCAGTTAGTTCCTAAAATGTATTTGCTTGCCCTGCCCTCCCATGTATCACAACTTTAGATATGCCCTCCCTCATTCAAACACGGGAAGGTATGCTGGAACTAACTGGGAAAAGACAACACTGACCTGAATGAGTTTTCTATCAGTTCTATAGTTGGCCATATCTTAACCTTAAATGAGAAAGCCACAGAGGACTAACTGGTCTCTTTCCCCAAAGTCTGCTATTGCACAACTGCCAACAGACAGAGCTAGTATAACCCTAAAATCACATCTCTGCCTGTGGCGCATGCTTTCAAGGCACACAGATGTCCACTGATAGAACCTTGAGCTGAACCAGGCAAATGCAGCTGCCATCAGTGGCAAATCCAGTTATCATTAATGTTAACATTAGAAGAACTTAACTAATGGAGCAGCACATCTGGATATGCAGAAGAAAAACATCAGGACTAAGGAAGTGAAATTATATTCTCAGGAATGAATTATTCACTACATGTGTACAACCAGCAGGGAGAGAACCACAGGCTGAGGAAAATATGTTCAAACTTACCAACAAAAATAAATACATGAAAGTATGATGTGAGCATCAGCTACATTTCCTAGGCAAAAGCTCCACATGGGGGCCTGAAATCCAACTATATTTGCATTTTGACATATTATCACCAGAAAAGACACAGCAATGCAGCCCCTGAGGCAAGGGAATTCAACATTGCCAGGCCATCTGGGCTTTTTTCTCATGGGTGGAAAATTCCTCTGCTCCCAAATGTCCTACAGCATTGTATAGAGGGAAGCAAAGAGGGCAAATGGGGGATGCCCTGCCTTAGAAGCAATAAAGCTATTGCAAGGAATCATCCAGACAAAAAGCCTGCACTCTTGAGGAAAGTGGAGACGTTTTTGCACTATCTCCCTGAACCGAAGTCATCCACTTGCTTCCTCTTTCTTCCCAGTCTTGATGAGCTCAGTATTACCTCCTGTGACTCTTCACAAAACTGTTTCACTTCCTCTCTCATTTTCCCTCTGAGCGGATCCCGTCTCTTTGATTTGCCATTACCCCTTATTCCAGGCACATCACTCCTACACACACAGGCACAGGCACTGGCATACACACGCACAGAGAAGTCCTGAGGAGAGATTGTGATGAATTAGTCTCCTTGAAGGCTGTAAAGCCTGGAATAAATGGGAAGGGTGCTAAAGCTCCATGGGTCTAGTTTAATGAAGTCATTGAAGGCTGCACATTGTTTGCTTTTGAATAACTGTGCTGCTCAGAAATTTCAGAATTTGGGGGGAGAAAAAAAAAGGAAAGTGCTTTGAAATGCTGTCATGGGAATGCCCACTTTGAAGCTGTGCTAGGAAACCCATCCTGGAGTGTTTATGCTCCTGGGATAATTCAGCCCAGATGTGACAGCAGAAACAGTGATGCTTGAGCCATAGTTACAAGGCCTTGTCATGAGGGAGCACTACATGAGTGGGAATGAATGGAACCAAAGTACATTTCAATCAATGAAACTATGCTGATATGCTTTGAATCAAACAAAGAAACTTGGGTCTCTACTGATGCCTTCGAGGATGGCCCTGGGGCAATGCTGTTCCAGGAGAACAGAAGAGACTCGCTTGATTCTCTATGGCATCTGTTACAAGACTGATGTCTGAGTCTGAACAAATACATGCCTGACTCTGAAGTTTAGGCATGGCCCATGGGTGTATGAAATTTTCTAGGCATATGTAAGCTTTGCAACTAAACTGAAACTGGTCTTCAGAATTACTTTTTGCTTATATACAACATAATATGCATATATATATCTATACACACATATTTTAAAAAATTTGAATTATATATTTGTATAATCAAACCTAATGGTGAAAGTACAAAGCTAATTATTTGACTTGACAATGAACAGTAGGAGCTTGGTAAATGCAAAAGTACGTGGCAGATGCAAAAGCATTCTCTTCTTTTTACTTCATTCCAGAAAAGTGCATGTGAACCTGTGTGCCATGCAAGTGGCAGCTCACCAAGGACAGGAGGGAACTGACAACTCCATGCTCTTCGCTGTCTCACTGAAGGTCAGAGCACAGCATAAGGCAAATTTCAGCCAGGCTTTGAAGAGGCTGTCATTAAGGCGGTTTCTATTTCCACAAATGAAGGCCACTGCAGCAGTTAGAAGCAGCAGCTGCAAGGCAAGTGGTGGGCAGGCTAGGCTCAGACGTTTTCACTCACTCAGATATTATTCATGGATAAACAAGAGGAAAAGTCACTTTACAGATTTACCAGCACCTAGTGCTGGTCAGCAAGTTCATGTCAGACTGTTAAACAGGCCTTCCTGAATGTGGCCTATGATTAGTTCCTTTTCACACTGTAAGCCTGCAGTTTTAAAGCAGGTCTTTTGTCTACAGGATTCTGCCAGGCATGAAGCATGGTGGTGCACAGACAACCTCAGAAGACTCAAACCATCTGGCTACTTTGATTTTAATGCTACCAAAGAAGATGCGTCTATCATCCCAATTGCAGCTTAGTCAGCCATTTCTATCCTTACCTTATTTTTACCTACAAGATTCTACAGTAAAGACCAGCTGGCTGAAGAAACCATTTCAAAACCCAACCACTATGACTGCCTTTGTTTTACACAACTAGTGGACATAAATTCTTGTCATTTTGTTTCATGCGAATGGCAAGATTTATTAGATCAGACAGGTCATTAAGTAATTTTTTTCTTTAATAATGTCTTTGATTCAGTGAACTCAAATTTATGCTCTGTTATAGTGTGCTAACAGCTATTTTTTGGCTAGGAAAGCTAGCAATAAATCTGAATTTAATAAACTGACAATAGATCTAAATGTGAAAGAGATTCAAGACACTAATTTTTCCAGTTATTTAAAAGCAGTGAATCCTTGCATAACTGCAAGACTAATCCCAAACTAAAAGCATATTCTCTAAAAAACCATCTCATTGATCACAACATGCAATTCTGCTTAATGTGAAGATTTTTTAAAAGCCATCCATCTATTGCCCTGGTTGCCAGTGGCAGTGTGCAGAATTTGGGAACACAGCTTTGTACATGAATAAGCATACACACACCTCTGCATGCACTCCCTCCACCTCCTGCTGCCACCCGCATTCTCTGCCTACACACACACACCAACACAGAAAGAAGAACATGGTGGAACAGGTTGCCCAGCTAAGTTGTGGAATCTACATCCTTCAAGATTTTGAAAACCCAGTAGGACAAAGACCTGATCAATTTTGCTTTGCTCAGAGCCCAGCCTGGCTTACAGAAAGAGGGTGGACCACAAGAGGTCACATCCAACTTAAAGTATTCAATAATTTCATGAGCTCATCAGCTTCCTGCTTTGTTCCACACTGATGAAACATTTCAGTAGTTCCATGCACATATCCACAGCTTTTCTACATAGGGAAAATCTCTGGCAAAGTTACAAAGGATGTGTCTGGGAACAAAGACAGAGTGGCTGTGAGTGGCTCTGACTGGACAGGTCTCAACATGCTCAAGCAAAATGCAGCAGTAGCGAAGCCACAGGGCACAGCTTCACCACAGGAATGTTCACACACAGGTCATGTCATTTCTCACTCCAATAATCTCAGCACATGGGGCAGTGAACAGTTCATCCCACCCAGTCTTGTCTTTAAAGAACTTGACTGAGGTACTGTGTGATGGGCATGCATGCTGCATATGAGAATCACTCACGACTAGGAGTTTTAATGACCTTGTTCTAATTTCTGAAATCCCCTCCAGCTACATACCTGTCAGGGATACTTGAGGTCTGTGTCTCCCAGCCCAGACTTAACTAGATCTTTAAGATCTACTTAGCTAAATTAAATACTTTATATGCATCAAAGGACTGTATGTAGCTCAAAAGCTTTGGCTGGCAGACTACCTATGTAAGCTTCTTTAATAAAAGTCTGCCATCTTCCACAGTGTTTCATCTGCCACTCACATGGCTTTGAAAGGAGAGGGCATGGGCTGAGCATGCTCCAGAGCACTGTAAAACAAATGCACCAGAACAAAAACCAAGACACCAATCTTTTCCTATATGTCTGGCCTAGATTAGACTCCTGTGCAACAAGGGTCAAGGAAGCAGTACTGCAATCATAAGGGAACTGTCTTGTACGTATGATTGGAAAAAAGACGAGGTAGTAATTACTACAGAGCATACATACAGCAGACATACCCTCAGCCCTTCTCGAGACAGTCACAAGGGTAGGAATGTCACCTTTCCATATCTGAACCCAGTGCTTGAATTTTCTTTTCATAGCTCTCCATTTTCAAGAAGAACCCCAGTGAATCACACTGTTTTGCTATAAAAAGGGAAACTAAAACAAATGTCAAATGTCACAGTGGCTTTTTCATGTTATCTCTCTGTTCAGACAGGAAGTAGGAGTGCATCCTACTCATGGCGCAGACAGGGGAGACAGCTGCCTCCAGAGTCTCTTTGTCAGAGGGGACTGCCCCTTTCAGAGAACCATAGGGTTGTTTCCTTTTCTCCACACAGTTTTGTTTTCTGGCCTCTGTTCTGCCCATCTAACTCACACTCTGGGACACAATGTTTTGGGGTGTCCTGCCTATGAAAATTTGTTCTCATTTCCATTTCAATCCATATTTTGAACCACATTCATCTATTGTTAAATCATAGGGAGTGGCTGAGATAAAAAAATATTTTATTTTACATTTGAAAGCCAGATTGTCATCTCATTTAATGTAGCAGGTTAGGAACTGGTTGAAATCCATGCCACATGGGTAAAATGGCTCAGAATGCACTAATGCTTGAAGTGAAGGAGTAAAACAGCCTCCCTCAAGCTAGGCTCAAACTTCTTCCTAGGCAAGGTCAGTTAAAAGGTCTTGCAGCCACATTTCCACACCACTCAGAATGAGCATTGTTGCAGATCCTCCACGAATATTTCTTGCCCCATCTACATGACAGGCAGGGGTCTCCAGGTGTCTCACACATCTCAAAGGGGAGATGGCCTTTCAGCAGCTCTCCAACCAAATCCTTCCATTCTATTCTCAAATACATTCCCACTTGGTAAGGTTCAGAAGCTGCATGAGGTCCAAACGCTGAAGTACCTGGCAACTACAGCACATATGTGTTAATAAGGGCTGCACAGAGCTGGAGCAGACTGTGGAGGCAGCTGCAGGATCACCTTCTCACAAGTACGACTGCCAGGTAAGAAACTATCAACTATCCTCGGATGGGCAAAGTTACCTCTTCTCTTCAGGAAGACTGACAGTTGCTGCCCAATCCAAACCATGCTCACTTTAGAGACTACAATTAATAACATGGAGAGAGCAGCTAGGGACTAGACAAACGGTGTCTTGAGCAGATCCCCTCCTTGGTTTTGGCCTTTAATGCTGAGGTTGAATTTCTCACGCTCCTACAGATAGGAAAGTAGTGTTTGCAGCCCAATTAGCCTGTAATGGCTCTTCAAGCATTTGTTGATGATAGTAATCTGGGCTTGAAGTCTTGGCATGCAAGGGATGCTTGTGATTGATTGTAGCTCACGTTGTCTTGCACTGGCTGAAGGCATGTAGAAAGGACAAGGGTCACTTAGTGCTATCACAAACTAAGGCCTCTGACACAAGGCATCCCTCAGAAATATACCCTGTTGCCCATGTGCTGAGCTTTGTTAGTGAGATCGTGCCAAAGCTCAGGCTAGAGAATTATCAGCTTTCTGAAAGAACAGCATTATAACACCGCAGACAAAGCACTCTTATGTGCTTTGTGCTGTGCAAACTGAGACCAAGTGGTAAATGTGTCAGTTTAGGAGTGTTTTGGACCCAAGAAGCAATGGAATGTCCTTTATATCTTTCGAAATGAGAGTCTGTTTGGATTAAAATGATCTCCATGTAAGCAAAAAAAAAATACCAGCCTTCCCATTTCAAAGCTGGCAGGGCTTCTTACACAGGCCTCTATTCAAACAGTGTAGGGGAAGAGGAATAGGCGACTTTTTTGTTTAACTCAAATGACGTGGTGTGTGTTTCTAACATAAAAAGCAAGACAAAAAATGAACTCTGTCTGAGGCAAAAGATTTAGAAGAAAAAGGAAAGTATGAATGTAGGAAGCTGTCTGAACACAAAGGCAAGGAAAATGAACACTTTTAGTCATTGACAGAACATGCATTTTTATGAGTGTTAACAGAAATTTGGTGTGATGATTCTGGTAATGACATCCTAGCCAGTACAGCTGGTCTACAGGCAGAAAGAGAAGAAGCTGTATGAACAGTGGGATCTATGAGAAGTCTTTAGAGCAGGTTTTAAGAACAGTTTCAGGCATTTGGGGAAGATCTGAGATTGACAACCTAGTAAGGTTGAAAACCATAGTTGGTAACAAGAAGGAAATTCCAGCTGAAGAAATGCAAATCTATATGTCACCTAAAAATAACTACAGCCAGCCATCCTACCATAGCCCAGAAGCTCAGGAAAGCACTGAGGAGTGGCCAGTCAAACTCAGGTTCCTTTTTTCCAAAAGCTGGAAAAGCTCAGTGCTGGACAGGAGACTGTAGAAAAGGTCACTATGTATGATTTTGCCACAAGAGCAAATACAAGCAGTATGAAAGAAAACATACTGTTACAATAAAATGATCAAATATAACTTATTACCTCAGGTTTAATTGTCACATACCCCAGCTAAGAAATCTCCATTACCCTTTTTACTCTATGCCACTTCCATTCTCCTTACAAACAAAATGCTACCCTCTGGCTATACAAGCACCACAATAACTTTCACAGTGCTCCCCTCTTCCCCCAGATGAAACTCACTCAGCTTTCTAGTTTTTTTGTTACTCCCCAAGAACTCTACTTACAAACTCAAAGCAGTCACCTGACTGCTCTACTTAAGCCCTTTTCTTTGATTTCTGTTCCATTCACACTTCTGTCTGCTGCTCTTCCCACTTCTCAGTTCACTCAGTAACACAAACCCAGACCCCACTTCGGCCTTACTCTGTCTCACCTCTGATGACATTTGACCCATCATGGCTACTTGTCTATACCCACACTGCTCTTTGCTGCCCTCACAAGTTTCTCCTTCTGTAACCTCTCAAGGAAACACATCCAGCCTGCATGCTTCTCTACTCAGTTTTTACCTCTTTTCTCTGGCAGTCTGTTCCATGATTGTACCATGTCTAACCCTACTGCAGACAGCCAAACAATTTTCTCCATCATCTCCCAGCCCTAATAGAGATGTGCTTTTTCTGCTGTCACTGCCACTAAAACCTGCTTCTCATTAAGATGCCCCTTCTTCTCTGACACTCTCTATCTCTTTCTTCTTTCCCTTCTCCTTTCTGCTCTTTGGAATAACCCTGTATCCAAGCCCTTTTGCTGCTCCAACACTGCTCTCAGCCACAACTCTCCTCAGATTGTGTCTCCTGAGAAATTTTGGAGTTTCTCATTGTCTTTCTACTCTCACTCATCCTTGGATGTGGGTACCAGTGTGCTGATAACAAGGCCATCCTATAGGTGTTGATTTCTTTGCACTTGTGTCTTTCTGTTGTCTGCATCCATGCCTCAACCTCCCCTCTCACTTAAGAGGCCACTCCTCAAACTATGTTATCTCTTTGTTCCCTGTGTTGTTAAATTCCAACTGTGACCATGTCTCTTTCAGCATTATCCATTGCTCTCAGATACAACCCTTCACCTGGCGTCTTCCAGTCCATCAGCATTTGCACTCAACCTTTTGTGCTTTCCCCTTAGCGACAGCTTTACTGATGCTCTCTTGCTGCTGTGATTCTTTCCCCTCTTTTTCCCACTGCAAGTATTATACTGGCACTGGCTCAACTGCAACAACTGTTCCTCCAAGAGCAGGCTGACAACTGCCACTACGAGTTTGTTCTCTCCTTTTTCCATTCACCCATTTCATGCAGCACTTAGCACAGTGGGCTTCTGGCCCACCAGCGAGGCATCTTAAGCACTGCACTGAATGCAAATATAATCACATGGCTCTGGAAGTTGTTCCTGCCATTCATATGAATAGCTAACTGCTTTTTATTAATTAACTTTTGGCCACTGTGAAGTTTTGTAGCAATCTTTATGCTGCTTAAGACCGACCCTCTCCTTCAGGAATGGTTGAATAATAGCACCAGCTGGGTGTATCATAATTATCACAGCCTCAGCACTGTGGAAATATAAGACTTCTGGTGGGTGGAAGCCATTGCCTCTTTCTTTTCCTGTGTGCCTGGGCTTATCACAGGATGTCATTCAAGGTTAAAAAGCTTAGCATCCCTGCTGATCATGCCTTTCCCCCTGGAAAAAACATGTGATGGATACGATCACAAAGGGTTGTATTTCAGCTGCGCAGTCTGTTCAGGCTTGTCCATCTTTACCTTACCCACGGTGTCCCAAAACTAACATGTGACCCTGTGCACATGAGGGATTAATATCTGGATTCCATTTTAGTGACACTGAGAGCATCAGATCATTGTTGAGGGCCACTCGCTCAGAAAGCTGGAAGCAAATGAGCAGAAACAGAATAATACTGCTTGCTTTACACCTCAAAGAGGGAGACTGACCTTGGTTTTCCAGTTTTTCCCTTTTAATGCTAAAATTGTTAGGGAACATTGACTTTAGTCACGTTTGAGAACTCCCTGCAGTTGCCCATGTCCCTTTCTCTTCCTGTCAGTGATGCCTTCACAGTGTGTTATGGAAAAGGCTGAATATATTTTCCTTGTTCTTAGATGCTAACACATAGAATTTCCACCCCGTGTCTTCCTCTCTGCTTATAAAAAGATGTCTCTAAACATTTTGTCCCCAAGAACACCCATGTCCTCTGCAGGGCTGGTCTCAAGGAGCTCTTCTCCCAGCCTGTGCTCGTGTCTGGGATTGGCCCAACCCAGGTACAGCACCTTGCACTCAGACAATGTTTTGAGCAAAGACATTGTATTGTAATTCCCACTGAAAATTCTATAGTAAGTATATGCTTGGAAAGACTGCCTCGTCCTCCATTTGAGGATATAGTTATGCCTCAGTTTATCCAGATTTGGGATTGAGGCCTCACATACTCCACAGCCAACTTCACTGTAATTGCACTGGCAAAGTTCCCAGGTTCTGCAACAATCTGGTGGAGGCAAAAGCCAATTCTGCCACTGCATTTTTTCTGCTGTAACAAAGGATATGTTTAATTAAATAAATATCAAGATTAACAATAAGGACAGTGCAATGGTATCTCTGTTACTCAGTCAAATATCCCTTTTCCTTTATTTAGCAGCCTCAGTTTTCAGAATATCCATGTTGGGGTTCTTTACACCAGTGGCTTTTGCCTGCATTGTGGCATTTGTAGGAAACACTCTCCCCCAGGCAAAATCAACAGGATACTTTATGAAAGTACATTACTGTTTAAAATTATGAGAAAGCACTTATAACAAAAACTGGTCTAATAATGTGTCCTCATTCCTAGGTTTAAGTATGAGCTCTCTACACGGCCTCTCTTTTTACTTACTGACTATTTGCACATTATTGTCTCCACTAATAGAATATATCAGTGTTCTGCTGTTCACATATCTCCCATTTATTTCTCCTTTCTTGCCATATTACTGTAGTGCTTAAAAAATACAAACAAACCCAGATTTTTGTTAGATAGATACAATGTTATTTTGGTATAAGGTGAAAAACCTCCCTAGAATTGTGAGTTAATTTCTGACCTTCTGAATGCAGGGCATAGTCTCAGCTCTGCTGATTGTTAAAAATGCAGATAATCTTAATGTAAATTCCTTGGCCAAAGTAAATAAATGGGCTGCAGTACTCCTTTGCCTGGACTGACCTTATGACTAAAACACTGCCAAAATTTTACACATTTTCCTGTGGTCTGTTCCCCAGACAATGAAATCCATGCTGCCAGATTTTTCATTAATTAGTTCTTCAGTGGATGGTAGAAAAGCAGGAAGAAATAAGCTCAGATGTGTTTGTTTACTTAACATCTGCTGCCCCTTAACCTCAGGTTCCACATTTCTCTAGCAAATAACTTTTCCTCCATTGTCTCATAACTACAGCGTATCCAGCAGTTTCCTTTTCATTCCTTGTACACTTTTGCCCCTTTGCCTTCTCTCTCACTACTTTTTTCCTGGTGTTGACATTAGGGCACCCCAATCCAGTGACAGACCCCCTGCCCCTTTCCTTGGGACTGCCCTTCTGTGGGGTGAAAAGATGACTCATGAAAACAAGCTGATCTTTTGTGAACACAGAGTGTGTGTCAAGGTGGCTCTGCTAGATGGGTCAGCTCTGGGAAGACGGAAGAGTTTCTGTCCACGTGCTACGGAAAAGGGAGCCTATCTGTTGGGGCAAGGAAATTGCCCAACCCTTTCTGTCCTCTGCCTCACTCTCCTGGCTAACTCCACAGCTGTTGTTCATGTTCCTGGGGAAGAAAGGAAGAGAAGGGAGAGCCTCCAGGATATGTTAAAAAAAAAAAAAAAATTAAAAAAAAAAATCAAGCAAAAAAAGAGGGGGAGGGTGTTGGAGTGAGAACTGTCTGAACGATAAAAAGAGATGTATTTTAAAAGTATTAAAAAAAGGTATTAGGAAAAAAGGACTGGAAAAAGTATTTTTAATTTTTTTTTTTTTTTAAGTATTAAAAAGAAGTATTTCTTAAAGAAGTAAACCCAAAGGAGAAGCTGCAGCCCGCTGTAGCCCGGAGCGGGGCCCCGGCGCGGGCAGGGGAATGTGCGGGGGCTGCCCGGGGACACGGCTGTGGCGGCAGCGGAGGAGCAGAGCGAGCCGCGGGCACCCTCTGCTGCCGCCCAGCCCGCACCCACCGCAGCCGCCCGCCGCCGCCTGCACCTGCTGCTGCTGCGCCCCAAGAGAGCTTCTCTCCGCAGCCCTTCAAGAGCTGGGCGCGTCCCACCCCTCCGTACCAACCACATCCCCTCTACCCTGTCACCTGTTCCCATGAGGTGTGCACAGACCTCGCCCTTTGGAATTTCCACTTCCCTGTCCACAGAGACACCACAGACCTGATCACAAGCATCCTCCTTCCTCTAACTAGAGGATGGTGCTATGCACGGTCAGGAGTTGGACTTGATGAGCCTTGTGGGTCCCTTCCAACTCAGCATATTCTGTGATTCTGTGAAAAACAATCCTGAAGTCTCCTCATGTAGCAATCGTTAAAGACAAGAATTCCCAAAGGTTCCTATACATTTTACCATCCTTTCTGTATGACAAGCCACCCCATCATCATACACGCCTTTCATCCAAAAATGCTGGAATAGGACCTTGCCCTCAGTGGATCACCTGCAGGTGCTGAAAACAAATGGTAGGTGTGCAGGCAGATCAAATGAGAGACGCTAACACAGGAAGATTCACATATCCTGATACATGCTGTGTACTTTTTATTAGGATTGGTAGGCAATGCACCACTAAGACACACACACAGACCTTATGCTGATCTAGTTGCAGATGTCCCTGCTAATTGCAAGGGATGCCGGACTGAGAGGGCCTTTAGTGATTCCTTCCAACCCAAACCATTCTAGGATTTCGTCCCATTCAAGAGGGACAAAAATTTCAGCTCACCCTCAGGCTGTCTGAGTTGGTCTGGCAGAAGGCTCTGCACAGGTACTGATCAGCAAAACCGATACTGCTGCCCATCTAGGCTAGGAACTGCATGTTTCCAACTCTCCCTTTCACCTTCTCTGCTGTCCAGCAGTTTTCCTTCTTCCCAGATACCACCCTTCTTCCAGTCTTTGCAGGCCTTCCTTTTCCTTACACAAATTTTCTTTCTTATGTGTGTGCCCCTTCCTTTTCTGACATAGGAAGTTTATGGCAGAAGACTGAAGGAGGAAAAAGCAATTCTGAAGAATCAAGTGGACAACATGGGGAATAAGGAGAGGGGCTAAGAAGATGACTGTCCTGGGAAGGACAGGTTGAAAGGAAGAATTTCTCTAGTGGTTCCTAAGGATTGTTTCCTTCAAGCTGTCTGATATCATGGAAGCCAGAGATTGAGCAATCCAGCTCATGTAAGTCTTTTTTTCTGGGCAAAACATTATGTACTTGCTTAACAGCCCATAAAGTAAACATAAATGCCTAAGCCCAAGAATGTCATTTCAGCTAGGAGCATCTGTACCAACATCATGGTGACTTTGCTTGCCTCCTGTTACTGTGTCCTTGAGGTATATACTTATATTATTTTTTATTAATCTTCACGAGTTTGGACAAGTACTGTACCCAATGCTCAAAAGTCACTGTAGCTCCAACTCTACAGAACAGAGGGTATGTGAGATCAAACAAAGTAAACTCTGAGCTTGTAACAATTAATTTTTTAGCTTTATTCAAAAGTAGAATAAGCAACATTAATTCAGGAAAGCTAGTTACCATGTAATAATACCTAGGGCCCACAACTGCTGAATAATTTAGAGCAAACTTTGCATCCAGTGCCATGAATTACAATCTGAAAAGAAGAGTATACAGTCAAATCAGTTAGTTCAGCTTGAAATATCTCAGTCCTGATATTTATGTCTGTACTCAAATCATATTCCCTCAGTCTACATTTCCATCTCCAGTGAGAAGTGCCCATCTGCCTCAAGCCACGCAGAGCTAAGCCCAGTACAGCCGTAGCTGTGCATTCCAGTCCAGGACTCATGTTTCCTGTATGATGTGCATGTGTCTCCTCCACACACATCAGTCCTGTCCAAATAATACTGCAACCCTGACTGACCTTTCAATATTAATGACAACACACTCTAGAAAGCACTTGGAGAGAGGTTTTCAAAGCAGCTGAAAGAGATGGATAGGTATCTTGTGGGATTTTCAAATGTGACTAAACAGGCCAATTGGCTGACTCCCACTGCTTTCACGAAATCAGTAAGAGTTGAGTACCTAACATCTTCGGTCCTGTTTGAAAACCTTGCCACAAGAATCTGTGAAAAACTAAGAATTTTGGGACATTTGGTCTTACTTACAGATGAGGTCTGCTCAGGCACAAAGTAAAACAAACAAACAAAAGATATTCCCAAAGCTGACTAGAGCCTACCTAGCACCTAGTACATGAGAGTGCTCAGAAGAGCTGGGTAGCTCTAGGAAAGACATGCCGAACCAGCTTTAGCTTTGGTTCCATATGCTTTGTATCCTGGATTCAGACCCAGCAGAAACTGGGGTAGCACTATTTTAGTGAAGCCTGATCATCCTCAAAGCACCTACATACAAACAGGAACAAGAACGTAAAGCTGGAGTGATGAGTGGAGAGCATCTGCATTTGGAACAGCCACTTTATGTACTTGGTTTCTGAAAGAAAAAGGAAAAAAGAAAGGCTCTGCATCTCCACAACTTGTTCCCCCCTCCTACCCTGGTAAGCTGGAGCATCTCTACCAGGTAGCCTGCAACCTGCAGCTACATTCCAGAGGCCTCACACCTGGGAGTGCCAACAAACTGTGGGTTGTGATCTGTTCAGCTTCATTTTGCCTGCCACTCCACAAGCATTGAAGGTGGACTACTCTTCACTGATAACCTCTTGTATTAATTTTTCTGTTTGTGTTCTTTTCTTCCTCTGCCTCTGTTTCGTGTGTTCTTTTACTCAGAGTTCGGATTGAAACGCAGGAGACGCAGAGTTGTTCTTCGGACTCAGATGTTTGTTATTTCTTATCTATGGCACAGCTGCACAGATTGTGCCTCTAGGTTAACAAGGTGAAAAATCGCCCCCAAGCTCTACCTTCCAAGGTCTTTTAAAGACCAAATTTCCCAATTATGGAATTCCAACTAATTTATTTTTACTTATAATCCAGTAACTAATCATTCATGTTCTGCACTATGGGTTTTTTGAACCAATACCAGATCACCCAGGCTTGTGAAGAAGGAAGAAGAAAGAAGAAGAACTAACCTACACCCAAAATCCTCCATCTTGTTACATATGTATTACTATATCCCAGAAACCTAAATTTTCTACATCTCTACATATTCCAGCCAGTGACATAACAAACTTCTTTTTTAATTACACAGCAACAATCTCAGTGCTATCACATAATTTGGGAAGCTTTTCCCAATGCCTCAGGTCAAATGCAGTGTGCTTTTGAGGATCATTGCCTGTCAGCACTGAAAGACTGAAATTCTCTGAACTCAGGGTGCCAACGCTCTTGAACAAAGATTTTTACCTCTGCCACCACAGACAGATAAAGAAATACTTGCAAGAAGTGCAATTTTCAGTAAGTCAGTTCTGGTTTGAGAAGTATTCGTTCATATACTCATGGTATGGCTGTCTTCATGGAGAAACTTTCATTTACCTTAAATGTTATATTGAACAAAAGCTTTTCTGTGTTTCTTAATTTCAGTCTGCTGTAGAAATCACAGTTCACCACTGAACTCATCACTAGCATGTGAAAAATATTTTGGGAGGTCACATCACACAGGTCTTCCCCACAAATCAACGCACTTAGAAAAAAATGCACCATGTATATTGCTTATCCCTTATACACAGATCTGGATTAATCCAATTTGACCTTTGATTCATTTTAGCCACATGGTCAAAATTATCCATGTTAATCTGTCCAAAATTTTCTGCCCTTCTGTCCCAAGCTCACACTTGCATTCAGAACCAGAGACACATACCAGCACTGATCCTCATCTTCTGGTCACTCTGAGCCAAGCCCCCACCTCCAGCAGTATTTGAATTCAGGCTGGAGGAGGAGACATCACCCTGGTGGGGAGCGTGATATGAGGCTCCACATTTACAACCCTGTCACCAGACTAAATCAAATGGTATGTGCTCCATAACACTGTCAGGAAGGTAGGGAATGCCGTTCTGCATCTGATTAAGAATGATATATTCAGTCAACCCACATAATAATGTTGTTTTAGGACTAAAATGAAAAACTACTGGCAAATGCAATAATCTTTTCTTTCAAATGGTGAAGAGGATATGCAAATACACCGGAGTATAAAAACCTAGCAATCCTTATGATACAGGATCCTGGGATCAGGACAGGGATGCTTTACAGCCTGTATACTCTGCCTTTTGCCTCCTATTTGTTGTTTACGCTTAGGAACAGAGCTGTGTGGGATGGGATATTTAGGAATTGTCACCACACGAATGACATATGGGTGCTGCCTGGCTCATGGCATCTTTATGATGGTGTGACTTCTAATCCAGACATATGCAGATTAGCAGTGGGTTCAGTCATGCTGAAAGCATGCAGGGCTTCCTTTTAAGCACTGATCCCTTTCTGACTGGCAGCGATGTGACTGTCAGCTACTGTTTCCTGATGTCTCCCTCACATGACTCCGGAGAGCCGTGATACACCGCGCTCGGATGGCTATCTCATTTCCAATCAGGGTACTGTGGCAGCAGACAGTAACGGGGGTTTCTGTTCCTGGATGGGTGCCACAGTGTACTTGGAGACATTTGCTGCTTGCATGTGAGTTTTGGAATCCCCTTTTACAGTCAGGAGGTCTATGGAAAAAGAAATCCCTACCACAGCATGAACATAATACTGGCTCTGTGTGATGCCAAAAGCATTAAGCTCCTTCAGCCTTAAGGCCGTGTGCCTATGGATTCCAAATGTCCCAGTTCACTCAGCACATTTCTCTCGACCTTATGCATGATTTTTTGATAATTATAACATCACATGATAGCATGCTACACTGTCTTTCAGTTATGAAACTGAAGCTTCACATTAGCAGAAAAATTCAGGTAATTTTTTTAAACCATGCATAGGAGAATGGAGAAGCCATTATCATGGGCTGCAAATCTGATAGCACAGCAGCTTCTAAATTTGGGGATGAGTTGACTTTATCTAGGAAAAATGACACTCCAGTTTAAATAAAAATCTCCGAGTTTGATTTTCATTGAAAGCCCATGGATCTCCATCTGTAACTCTCACTGGCAGGAGAGCTTCCAGCCCCACTTAATTCATGCCAGGACTCTACTTAAAACATTTATAAATGAGGAACAGGTGACTAAATGCTATGTTGAGAGGCACAACAGAAATGCTTTTGACAGACAATACAAGGCAAATGGTAGTAGGAGAAGGGGAATGGCTTTAAACTGACAGAGGGTAAGTCTAGATTAGATCTTAGAAAGAAATTTGTTACTGTGAGGGTGGTGAGGCACTGGAACAGGTTGACCAGAGAAGCTGTGGCTACCCTATCCCTGGAAGTGTTCAATGCCAGGCTGGATGGGGCTCTGAGCAACCTGGTCTCATAGAAGGTGTCCCAGCCCATGGCAGGGGGGGTGGAACTAGATGATCTTTTAGGTCCCTTCCAACTCAAACCATTCTATGATTCTGTGATTACTTTTGGATTTGTCTTCTGTACTAAGTGCTGGATAGGTTTTAAATTTAAAGAGTAAACCTGCAAACTAGGGCCAGAAATTTTTCTTTCTTTGGCATATTTTGAGATTCTAGATTCACAAATTGTTTGCCTCTATGACACCTGTCATGGTAGGGAGCCCATTCAGGTCTGCTGCTGCTACTATCCCCTCTGAAAAGCTGCTTGGGCTGCTGCAAGAGATGCTACAGCATGAAGAGGCAGGAAGCAACAGGCAGCACACAGCTAGTGGGGATGACTGGTTGTCCCACTAGGACTTATGACCACTGGTGGACAGGGCTGGTGTTGCTGTTCATGGGAACAAGGAGTGAGGTTCCAATTCTAGGGCACAGACTCTATGGGGCAGCAGTGCGTGCATCACACGTTCCCACAACTAAGACACTCCCTTCCATGGCCAACACATCTGCCTGTCCAGCAGTCCTATGGCCAGCACAACCGGCACACCTGTAAGAGAATACAACTCTTGCCAAGGCTCCTCAGACGAGAGGAAGGAAGGAAGGAGAAAAACAGAGATGCTTGCACACTTTTATTTCCTTTACCACCTCCTACTGAATTGTTTTTTTAGCTTTTTTTTATATCATTCACAGCATGTGAATACATCAGTGTCACTGTCCCTTGGTTGTCCATTGAGCATAATTAAGACACTCAGATTGCTGCAGAGAAAGGAATCAGAGGTGATGCCAAGCAAATGTGTTAAAACAGACCACTAGAAACTGAATCCATGTTTTGTTGCCTCCAATCTGGGCACGGCAGAATGACTTCAGTTATTTGGCAGGTCATGAAGGCCCAGAAAATTTAGGAGTCTTAAGGAATGTAGCAGGGATGAGATCAATGCGATCATACAGAGACTTGTGAAAAGTCAATACAATTTATGTTTTGATACTGAAAGATCTCCTTTCTGTTGAACTTCCCAAACAACTATAAAACATGCAAATTCAACCACATGGTTAATAAACACTGCAGGAAAATTACTGTTTTCTGCACTTTGTTATAAATGCAATTCTGTAGGACTGATGGAGAGGAAGCTTCAGGTTTCTCACTTTCCTTTGTATTATTGAGTGGGGACCACGCACTGAGATCAGCTGAGTGTGGGTCACAAGAGAAGTGACAGTGAGGTTCACCACAGATCCCCCTGCCCACCTCTCTGGTGTGCCAGCCATCAGCAGTGTGGGCATCAGACACTTCAGCTGGAAGGGACCTGTGGGAGCCACCTACTCCAACACCCTGCTCAAGAAGTGCAACTTCCGAGTTAGACAGTGGCTAATTAACAACAAAATGAAACATAACAGAAACACCAGGGGTAAGTATCTGTGTTGGATGTGCAGCATCCAGTGGAGAACTCATAAGAATTTCCTAAGTACATTTTCACTTAACCGCTACTTTAAAAACATATTTTAATGGGACACTGATTCACGATCAGCTCTCTCAGGTAAATGCACCACACCCAGAAAACAGCAACTGTAAGCTGTTCAAATTTAGTAACAAATTGATTAAAGGAAACCTTATGCTTTAATCCAAACACAAGCAGCAGACTGAAATCCTGATATCATTATCAAACATAATAATGGCTTTCAAGTTCTTTCAGATTTTTATATCTTTTTTAGGAACTGTAATTTAACCTTGTTAAGTAGGAGTTTCTGGGTTTTTTTTGGGGGGACAGGCTCTCTCCAGATCAAAACAGAGGCATATGAAGAGAGAACTGAAAGCAAGCATGTGCTCTCGCAGTCTGTGTCAGGCAGCTGAGGGTGACCGAATCTGCTCCTCATTTACTTCTGTACAGCTGGAGAGCTCTAACAGTACTCTGCCTGTTCTGCTCATATTTCCTTCTTACAGGGGACAGACTTAATCAGAAAGCTGGAACAAATTGCACCTTTGGTTAAACCATCATGCATTCTAACCGTTGCTTCCTCTTTCCCGGTATCTGACCTCAGAGCCATGCTGTTTGAGGAAGTCACAGTTGCAGCAATTGTTTCTAACCACTGCTCCCTTCTATTTTAGGCTGGCTGAGAATGATCCCATCCCTTTACACTCTGATTCTGACTAAATACATTTATATCTGCAACCTTATGTCTTTGCTTAAGAAGACCAGAGGACAACAAGGCATTTCTGCACAGAACAAAGGAGCAGAAAAGGGAAGTGTGGCTTTTTAAAAAAATTATTTATTTTGTATTGATTTGAGATTCTTTAACAACAACAGTACTTTGATGCGAAGTCACAATGAAGTCACAGTAGACTTGGTGTGATGAATGCTCCTTTGACCTTTAGAGATGGTTGGCCTCATTCCCCCACTGCTGTGCACCTTGGGGTTGTAATTTATACCTGTGGCAAAGTGGTTACCAAACCAGCATGGTGGCAGTTTATAGCATCTTGCATGAATCACAACACAAGGAATGAGGCAGGGGGAAAACAGGCCCAGTGCCTTCTCCCACAAGGCATCAAAGAGGGGATCTTTTATAATTTATTGCAATACTGCCTAAGCACCAACCTAAAGCGAGGCCCTGCCAAGCACCCCGCAAACACGGTATAGTGGATGGCCCAATGGCTTGGCTACAGGGAGAAGCTACAGCTCATTGAATGAAGGTGTGTGCAGGGAGAATGGCTCTTTGAGGCTTGGAAGGAACAGGGGCAGTTTGTGAGCTCCAGGGCTGACCACAGGCACAGCAGCTATGCAGAGGGGCTGGAACCTTGCTATACCCCTCCTAAATCTACCCTCCCAAGCAGATTAGCTTGTGTGGAGACACCTCTGTAAACCTCTGCAAGGTGCAAGAGCCTGGGAAGCATGCAGAAGAATTACACAAGGGAAGAAGTTTCCATAGTTGTGCACAAAAGGTGGGAAGGACAGTGTTGGCCTTAGTGTCATCCTCAAGGCAAATGCACCAGAGCCACACTAAAACCTCACCAGGAAGCCCTAAAAAGGGGTTCTGCCTTACTGAATGGTATCCAAGATCACCCAACAGCAGATGCAGCTGATCACACAGTAGTGCCCGGGCTGGAGCAAAGGGAGCTCAATCCATCATCTCACTGCTACCAGCTAAGGGCCAAAATCCTCCTTTTCTGTAAGGAACATTCAGGCTTGAACAGAAAGATGAGATCTTATACAGAAGATGCTTTGAAAACATGAGCTCCTGGGCCCTCACACAGAGATGGCTTTTCAGAAGGTTCCAGGAATCTTGATGTCTTTGTGAGGAAGCAGAGGAAGCTGAAGAGCAAGGTCTGACCAAGGCATACCAAATGAACATACAACTGTGCAGCCCTTTTTCTGTCTTTTAAATATTCTGCAATAACCCAGTGTATACCTACAACCCTAATTCTGAAGGTGCCCAAGAGGAACTGGGATTTTGCTTATTTGTAGTGTTGTGACAATCAAGCTTGTAGGAAACCTGTGTACAATATTGCCCTGGACACCAGTGGCTCCAGCACCAGGCAGGCTGTGTGTGAGTCCAGACTTTGTAAGGAAATGGAGGGGACAGCTAACCTCTGCTTCCACAGGCTCTCTCTACTTCCAAGATGCCTTCTTGCTTTCACAAGCACCCAAGGGACAAGTTTATTCAGCAGAAACTCTGGAATTACTTAACTTAAACCAAACAGTGGTTTTGAATCAGTTGTTTGTTCCCAGCCCCTACTGCAGCCCAGATAGGATGAAGCCTATGAGGTGTCTTGAGCATAATTTGGGGCAGTTTGTTCTGTGTGGTCCTTACAAGAGACAGCACATGAGTCAGCTGGCTAACCACTAGAAAGCAAAACCATACTCCTCACAAGCTTTCAATTAGAAACAGTAAATTAACAAAGCCACAATCATTTCTTATACGCTTCTTTTTCAAAGCAAGCCTTTTCCACTGTCCTTTCTGAAGTCTCGGCAAGATCCTGAGGTGAGGACAAATTTCATGTCCCTGTGAAAGATTGGAGGTGAGAGCAGGGCCAAGTGCAACCTGGAACATCAGGAAGATTTTGGCTTAGAAGGTATCTTGAGGTCTGTACTTCCATGACTTAGTCAAGGCAGCACTAGCTTCAAGGCAGACCAAGTTGCCTTGGAAGCTTTCACTGTCTCTGTGCACAGGGACTCTACAATGCTTCAAAGTTCCAGTGTTTGACTAAGTCTCCTGGTGAAGAATTTCCTTTCTACAGTCAGAACTTCCCACCCTGTACCTTGTGACCATGGCCTCTCGTTCTTCTGGTCAGCAACTTTGATAGTAGCCTGTCTCTATCCTCTCTGTAACCCTCCTTTAGATGGTTGAGCTCAGCACCTACATCTCCCCTTCTCCTTTTCTATTGTGGGCCAAATACCCCCAGTTCCTCAGCTCACCCCACTGTTACACACTCCAGCCTAACACGCAGCAGCATTTTACTCAAAATTAATGATACTACTCCATTCCTGCAGAGGTCAAAACCAATGACCTCACCCCAACTATTCCAATGATAAAATAATTTGAGGATTTTTTTCTTCATTCTGTATAGGTTAAATGCTCATATAACCCCACAATAAATTAAAAATTACACAGAGTAATGTTTCATTACAAGCTGCATAAAATACAGCTACAAATGATACCCTAGCAGGTGACCATCCCTCTCTGCTAGGCATTAAGCCCACTGCTTGGCCAGCTGAGCTACACTAAGCATCAGTTAAAACCTGCAGATTGATTAAACCCAACTGGCACCTGCAGAATTAATACCTGCAATTTTGGTCAGCTAGCTAAACTAATTGAACTGAGCAGCACAAAGTTATCAGATTTCACTCCTTCTCTTTTCACACATAACTCCTGACGTCCTTTGCGAGCGGTTGTGAGAAACTGCATATTTGATTTAGTTTGAAATTTGATCATTTTTGCAGGTGACTGCAGCTTTTTAATGTAAACATGGAGATACCTCTTTATTCTCACTGGAAAACAGAGAGGGTTTGATTTTTTGTTCTACCTTAGGAAACTGCTGTTGGATATTCAGTGACAAGCAGTTTGAATAGATAGATTTAATTTTTGCTCCATCCCTGGTAACAATAACAATCCTTTCATCTCTTGTAATTACCACCCAACATTTCACCCACAACTACACAACAGCCTCTCTTTCTGTATATTTAATCACCCTCTCTGAGCCTCCAACTCCACTAATGGAGCTGCTGGTTGATTAGAAAACAAATAATCACCTGAGTGCCAGATCCAGACAGCTGCACCATGTGTGTGTGTCACTCATGACCCATCTGCAGGACTCAGCAAATGCCAGCTGCTTGTCTTGGAGCAAGCTTGGCGGCCAGGCACTGGACACAGAGAGTAGTGCAGGCATACATACACACATGTCTGTGCCTGTATGTATGGCAGAGAAATAAGACTGAGGAAACCATGGAAAATGTCACAGAAAGGAAAGATTTTTATCTGCTCTTCTCTCATGGGAAATTTTTTTCTTAGTGTTTCTCAGTGTCCTAACTACCACACCATCTGCTGAAGAGTAGTTTTGGTGTAAGCCCAGGTAGACAAAAAATGAGCTGGCTGCTCAGAACATGCAGTGAGAGGAGATTTGGTAAGTGGTCCTGACTAATGTGGTGTCTCACGAGTTTTATACTTTCTAAACACTACAAGACCACTAGCAGTTACGACTAACAAAATGTTTGGCAAAATCCCCTGACTAAACCAAATTTTTACATTTGTTTTGTGAAGTGACTGTGCAGTTCAACAAAAGGTGGACTTGTAATAATTGTCAGCATTATCCACACAAATACATTAATATTTTGATATTGCAGTCATCACCTTGAAAAGAAGTTAGAGATTTGATGCCAGCTTCAGCATTTATACACTAGAATGCTTCTGAACTACATCTGAGAATTCTCACTTAATGATGTGATATTTTATTTTACAATATACATTTAGGTGTGTGGTGATTATTCAGAAAAGTTATAAAGCCCCCTCAAATCCATTGGCTTCTCCACAGCTGGATCTTGCTCTATTGTTCGATTTTCTTAACAAAAATAGCATTAATACTTTAGTGGAACTTAGGTTTATATCAGAGACTTATTAAACTGAGCAATGCAAAAATAAATAAATAAATAAAAGATGGCACTTTAGAAAGGAAGGATTTGTTGGGCATCCTTCCAGTTGGAAAAAGATTATTAGGTTAGAAGTAATCTAACCTTTTACCTAACCTTGAGTGAAACTCAACTGCTAAGTGTAGATGCACCTTAATAATATATTTACTTCTTTTTTTTAGGTATACGGGAGATACTAACAAAGACACAGTCAAACTGAGATAGAGAAGTATCAAACTTTTCCCTTCTGTGTCAGTAACTCTGAATGTCTGATCAGATGTTGCAAGCAAGCAAATGGATGGGAGTAGCAATAAAAGAGCAGAAATATTTTGCCCATCTAACTATGCTATACTTGACTGATTACAATGAGGGAAGAAAGAGAAGGAGAAGGGAAAGGGCCCTCTATTACACTTAGCCCTTTGGCCCTCATAAGGCTTAAAATTCACATCCATTTGTTTAGATTGTACTTTTCCTTCAGAGCAATACATTGTCTTCTGTGTTTGCCAAAGGAGACAAAAAGTCCCCTAAAGACATCCTTCTAGCTGAAATTGCCCACCAAACCAGAGAACTCCCAAGTTATAAATCTATATTAGAGAATGCAAGAAGCCTATGCAGAGTTCTCCCAAAAATTTCCCTGGTAGGATAACACCACTGTACCACCAGAAATCTCTGCTTTTGCAAACAAACTTGACAGCAAGCACAGGCAAACCTGCTGAAAGATCTAATCTTAGAAAATTTACTAAGCTGCTTGATCCACATGATAACTAAATGCTCTGTGAGCTGTATCTATACTGCTGGATCAAAACTTCATTGCTTCTACATTTTTCCATCCATACCCTGGCATTTAATATTAATTTAAGTATGTGGAATCAGCCATAATCACATTTGCCATAGGTGAGGGGTTACCAGAACCAGAGGGTATTAACTGCTAGGAAAAAAAATGAACTAAAACCACACTTGGCTGTATGTATTAATAATACGTAAGTGAAAGAAGAGAGTGTGAACAGCACCCCATCCTCTGGCTCTGCTGTGTACTGTAACAGCATTGACTCCATGAAACATTTTGTGTGCATGTGTGTTGGTAAATCACAAGCAATACTGGATTTCTTAAAAGTAGGGAAGGGAAGGGAGGATCCATAACCCCACCTCTACTGGCTATATACCAGCAGCCACCCACTGGCACCTGCAGAGAGTGAACTTCTGCTACGTACAGTCTGATAGATCTCACAAAATGAACCCAACCCTTTCCTTCGTAAAATAGTACTGCATGAAAGTACAGTAATCTCCAGCAAAACAGTATAGATAGGAGTGGGGAATGCCAAACTATGTCATTCACCATTTGCCCTTAAAAAAGTTTTATGAGAAGTAGTTTGAGCAATTCCCTTCTTCTGAACAGAACAAACTGAACTCAGTGCCAGAAGAACTTAAATGCTGGTATCCACCTACTGGGTCACAATTTATATCATCTGCATCTATGTGATGATTATACATTTCCTTCCAAATTGTTGATAAAGGTATTGAGCAATGCTGAGCCAAGAATAGCTTCTTATGCAACTTCAGTTCAAAATTTACAGCACTCCTCTGCCAGCTCTTCTAAAACCGAGATTTCCAATCTGGAGTGTGCAAAGCCCACTGATGGTCCACATGCACCCTCAAAAGAGCAGCCAAACACAATTACAGCTCTGTCTTGTTGCTTTCTTCTGCAGTCAGGGAGAGATTGCTTCAGAAGCTAAGAATTTACTGCCATACTTGGGCTCAGTTTCCCACAGTGAAGGGAGAGGCCAATGTTTAGTTGCTGTCTAACAGCCTCTTCTCCTTCCACCTTTTGGACAACTACAAAACACACAGGACAGCTCTTTTTCTTCTGAATATGCCACCATGGGTGCTTTCAGTATCACTGACAGCAGTATTTGCTCTATAGCTGAGTCACAAAAGTCACTACAGGATCAGATTCTTTAGGGATAGAAAGTGGAGAAGTAGTATTAAAGTAAAACCAAAACATGCAGCTGAAAAAAGCTGATCATGGTAGTAAATTTTCAAGTCATTAACAGAAACTAACCAAGGAAACCTATAACCCAGGAGGTGAAGTAGGAGCAATACGTAAAAATTAAAATATCAGAGAGGACAGAATCAGATGGCACCTGAGAGAGGAACACACATTTAAATATGAAGTAGCACATAAGAAAAGGAAAAAACCCAAGGAAGATAATGTAACAATGATAGAAAGGAACAGAACCCACCAGATATAACAGAATATTGTAGATAACAATATTCATAATCCCATCAAAGGTCCACGTCAGACCCAGAAAACTGTATGCAACATTTGGAAGCTGAATTCAAAGAGTGTTGTTCTTTATCAATGGCACATTGGGGAAAGGAGGACAGGTAGAAAGACAGACAAAAGCAAAGTACAACTTTTCCCATCTTCTATGTTCATCTCACCATTGCATCACCATCTTTCCCTTCTTATGCATGCACACACACACACACACACACACAGACACACACTCTCTCTCTCCATTTCTTTCCTTGCTCCAGCCTTTTGAATTCTGTCTCTCATCAGCTGTCTGGGGTCTCCTACAGTCTTTGTTCCTTTTGTTTACAGATAAGCAGCCCAATGAAGCTTCTAGGATTCCTAGATATGTGGCCGCAGAAAAATGTACTTTACATAGACCAAATTAATGGTGAAGTTCAGCAAACACTAAAAGAGAGATTGAGAGGTCAGTATACCTCAAGAAGCTACTGAAAAGTTATGAGCTGAAATCACACACCTTTGGATCTCTGAAAGGTGATACCCTACACCTTTTGTTGTCTTCAGGAGTTGATGGGCAAGTATCTGTTGAATGCTATTCTTAGAAAATGTTGCTTAGTCAAATACAAACTTTGGGGGAAAGTAAGACAGTATCAACAAGGAGGGCCACAAATTTTGGTCAAAACTAGGAAGAAAGGAATGCCAGGATAATGAGTAATTTCCTTGTGAGGGAAATTCACATCGCATGTGAGAGAACCAAACACAGGTCCCAGCTCTGCCTGATTCACAACAAGAATATGAAGGAAGCCAAGTCAGTCTTTCTGTGGTTCAGTGACTACTAAGACAAGACAGAACATACGCAACTGGAAAGCCTGTGAAAGTCCCACACACACTCCCTTGCAGGCGGCGCTGTCTGGAGACTAGGGAGGCCACAGCCTAGTTTCAGCTGAGCAGGCACTTGCAACTACATTTAACTACCTCGTGATTATGTTGAAATGCAGAGGATGTATTTATAAATCCTGAGTGAGTTTGATGGCTATTCTGCACCTACTTTCATGGTTCTCCTCTCTTGCAGCCCTCAAAAAACGTACAATCCTGGTGGCTCCACTACAACCTGCTCTGCTCTGTGAGCTCAGAGGAGCAATTCATTGGCTGAAGCAAGTTGGTTTTTTGCTTTAAAAAACTGGCTTGGCTTTGTTCTTTTGTTCTTTTCTTTTTGTGGAAGGACATGGACTGTGTACTCCCTAATATGAAGGAAACTGATGCAGAGTAAATGAGAAGTCCTCAAATTAGACTTCTCCAAGTTATGCTCATTGCAGCTGTATAATCTAGGACAAAGGTTAAGACCACTATCAGCAACAGAACCCAACCAAACACAATAAAGACACCCAACAGCAAAAATCAAGAGAAAGTTTCAGGAGTTATGACTCAGGTACCAAATGATTTTACAAGTGCATAGAAAATAAAAGTTCAGCAGAAATTACTTCCAACTCCCTGAAGAAGTGTGAGAGGAACCTGCAGGTAGACAAAATACACAGACTAGTACTTGGAAACAGAATTACTTCTTCTCTATGTGGCTGTCAGGAAAAGGAGGAGCAATGCTTCAGGCAGCATTTCCTGGAAGCAGAAAAAACACGACCATTTCTTTTTCAGGACACATGTAAAATAAAAATGCAACATCATTAAAACATTCCTAGAGATTTTTGCTTTTGCCCTGACCCAGAAGCCAGTCTGTCTCATCTTGAAAATACTTAGCTTTGCATCTCTGCAATCACACGGGTATCTCCTATTACTTACAGATGACGTTTACAATAGAAAATCACAGAGAAGTTGTTTGAAAAGGACTGTGGAAATGATTTACTCCCTCCTCTTCCTTAGTACTGTGGGTATTCCCCACACTAGCTCCTGTCAAGCTGTGGTTTGTCTGGCCAGCTCTTGAAAATTTCCTAGGGTGGAGATTGCACAGACGCTCTCAGTAACATGTTCCAGGGCTGCAGTACCCCTCTCATGGGTTTTCCCAACCATGCAACCGGAACCTTCCCACGGCAGTTCTTGGCTGTTGCTCCTTGTCATACTGTCTACCACTAAATGGCAGAGTTTAGCTCCGTTACCTTTGCTGTTCCCACTCTAGCTGCTGTGGGCTGTTGCTAAGATCACCCCACAGGCTCCTCTTCACCAGACTAATGCCTCAAACTCTGCATGTGTTCTTGGTGCTTTGCTATCCTGGCAGCCCTCTGCTGAGCTCCTTCCAGCTTCTTCACAGCCTTCTTATAACAGGGCAGGGTGGGAGGGGGGCCAGTACAGCAGGGTACATGATTCCAGCCTCACCAGTGCCAAGCAAAAGTGGATGAGAACAACAACACTGCTTGACCTTCTGAGTGCACTCCTTCTAGCCCAGTGTGTAGCTTACTTTACAATGAATTATGGCTCAATCATACATGATTCAACCAATTCACCACAACCCTGAGGTCCTTTCCAGCCAGGCCACTGATTACCCATTATCCATTTTATACCAATGCTGAAGTTACTCTGCCATGAATGCAGAAACTTGCATTTCTTCTTGCTTAATCTTATGAAATTTCCGTTGTCCCAGTCTTCAACTTTCTGATGATTCCTCTGGACTAAAGCTCTGCCATTCTGTATGTCAATCACGCCCCCCCACTTAACACAGTCTGCAAATTTGCTAACGGTGCCATCTGCCTCCTCATACAGGCCACTGCCTTCTTGTCTTTGCTATGCTGGAAAATGAATTTCAAGAAGATGTTCTTTTCCAGTGACTGAGGTGACAGTAACAATCATATTGTTCCCTGGATTCTCCTTCTTGCCTTTATGAAAGACAGGTATTTCAGCCCTTAGCCTTTTTCCAGTCTTCATGGACTTCTGCAGACCACCCTGATTTTTCACATATGATAGAGAGCAGGTAACACTTTCAGTGTCAAAAGAATCTCATCAAGCCCTATGGATATGAATACATCCAGTTGTGGTTGTCCCTAGCTCATTGCTCCTTCCCTCTTGGCTATCCTCCATAACAAAAAGCGCTGGTATAAATCTTTGTCTGGTGCAAAAGAGACATTGGGGACCCTGTTTTGCAATGCTTGCCAGTATGTTGCTCTCCCCCATTCTTTGGCAGGCCTACATCCCCTTTGAACTTCTGTAATTAGTATTCCAGTAGAATCCCTTCTTGTCACCCTTAATAGCCTCTCCTTGACTTAACTCCAGCTGGGCCTCGACCTTATGCATTTTTATCAAAAAATGGTAAAACAATACCTTTATACTCTTCCTTTGTTCACCTTTTCAATTCTTGTACACTATTGTTTGCATATCAGTTGCATTAATGGCTCGCCATGCAATTCCATGCTGAGTCCAGAGCCCTTTCTGCTGGGAGCCCCTTCTGCTGGAAGCCCATCCTGCACAATGAGGCAGATGGTTCCTCACCTCTCTGAAAGCTGAAAGTTTTTTGCTTGTTTTTGCCTTTTTTTTCCTTTCAGTTTTGTTTGTTTGTTTGTTTGAAATCAGCCAGCTCTCCTTTGCCCTTTTCCCCCTTGGCATCTTGCCTAGGAATTTTGCCTAGGGAAATTCCCTAGCTAAGCCAAACTCTATGAAGTCTGGAGTCCTAATTTTGCTACTTCTCTTCCCACTTTTCCTCTGTACCTTGAACTCAATCATCTCATTGGACACTGCAGCCCAAGTTGCCATTTCTGCCATACTTTTGGCCCATTCTTCCCACTTTGCAAGCAGCAGGTCAAGTACAGCCCCTCTGAAATTTGCATCATAACCCGTGAGCTGCATAGTCTACAACTTCTTGGGTTGCTCACATGGTGCAAGCCCAGCAATGCCTACTGGACAGCTGAAATCTCCCAGGAAAACAAAGGCACAATCAGAAGAGTTCTGTATTTGTCTGTAGAAAGCCTCATCTTTTACATCTTGTTCAGGAGCTTTTGGTCATCCGACCCCACCACAGCATCCTCGGTGGCACTCTGCCCATAGGCCTTGACTCTTGGCAGACACATCCTTGGATTTCTGCTAGAGCTCTGCTAAGTAAAGGAGCACCTTTACAGAGGGGACAGCAACCCCGCTGATCTTCCCTAAACAGACTGTGCTCAGTCATGAGAGCACTCCAGTCAGGATCCAGTAAAATAGTTTATGTATCTTTCATAAGATCTCCCACCAGAAGTCTTTATATCATGCATTTTGTGTAAGACAGTGTTACACAAAATATTACTGCCCTGTTTTCACTTTTTTCTCCATCTTTTCTACATCACTTCTTCCTATAATCCTATTACCTAGTATTTCAGCTCTCTAGAATTAAGCTTTCATTCTACATTTCTATTTCACACACTTGAGTTCCTATCGTCCCTGGCATTAGTGTAACAATTATCTTTTAAAAATAATATAACTGGGGTGAGTGTTGGGGTTGAGGCGCAGAAAAAGAGGAGTAACAGGTTCCCAGTACTCATAATTTGCAATTCATCAAATTAAAAAAAATATGAACATGCCTTAAAAGACTAATAACAATTTAGCATCATTTACAAATGTAAGCAAAACTATATGATCTAGTTATGGTCATTTGTCATTATTAGGAACAGGAAAAACAGTTAATTTTGAATCCATTCAAATGAAAGGGAGATAGACCTGTAGGTGATCAGGAAGAGTGAATAGACTGTAATTATACTACTTTCACTCAAAAATTCATTGCAAAATTATGTGCAATGATTATGCCACTGTTTTACTGAAGCCAAAAAGGAATTTTAAAATATCCTTTATTTACACTGATTACATTCTACAATCCCTTCTATGAGACCTAAGAGGATAAAACCAGATAAAGACACCAAAGTTTCTGTGCCAATCTTCCAACAGAATACCCTACTAGCTGTTGTTGAACAGCAGTTAATGACCCCAAGGAATATCCAAAGGAGTAACAATACTGTGGTCTCCAGAGGGTGAAAGCAGATGCTGCATTCTGACTTCTCCCTATCCTGTGCTGCTGCTGCTACGTGGGCTTTTAAAGATTTAGGAGGCCACAGACCAGAAGCATGGCCTCCAAAAGGCCTGCCAGGTTCAGGAAGTGATGCCTCTTCTGGAACCCATCCTCCCATGCTCACCTTCACCTCCCATTCCAGGTTTTTTTCCCTGTCAATAGCACCTGAGTCAGGGACATTTTCCAGGGAGAGGGCATTTGCCAGCTTCAGGGGAAGCTCTTATTAAGCCAGTAATGACCCGCCATGCCCAGGAACAGCCTGTCACAACAAGGTGTCTGAATTACAGGATGGTTTAAGTGACTCCTGATGCTCTACTCACATATACTGATGCTTGCTTATGCCAGCAACCACACCTATTTGTCCAGGGGGCTATGGTCTGGATTCAGGTCATGGGGAGGAAATCATTCCCCTCTAGCTGAACTCCCACATCCCAGATAATTATTTTTATGAAGGGCGTTTCTCAGACATAATAAGCAGTAAAGCAATACTGAGATTTTAATTCACTTCTTAAAAACTCTTACTCCAAGTATGGCACAGTTCAGATTTTTTTGTCAACTTGTAACTGGTATCTCTGCTGCAAAACATCTATTAAAACATGGTTCTTCAAAGAGCAACATTAAACCAAACATGATGAAAAAATTCACTGTCACAGCCTTGAGTGACTCTCCTCTGTCTGTATCTTAAGCTCTGTTTCCACCCTCTGTTGCCTGAAAGAAGCATCTTTTCACCTCAGTTTTTCTAGTAAGTCTTCCTGATGAGTAATAATAATCAAGGACACGGTTCTAGTAAGTAGGTGGCTTCTGTGCACAGCTTTTCTTCATTACTCTTGCCAAGGTGAATAGTGCTGGCCAACTCTTTCCTGCCCAGCGTTTTACTGCTGGGGAACTGTATGCCCCAAAAGGTGATTGACTAA
>NW_008246059.1:1432088-1461513 GCF_000691975.1 Corvus brachyrhynchos
TGCTGAACAACAGAGCCAAATGCTGCAGATATCCCACTGACAGCATCCAGCACAGCAGCTAGAGGAAGGCTTGTTCTCTCGTCTAATCTCAACGATCACCACTGATGTGAGTCATGTTTCCCACACTGTCACCGATTCCTCACCTGTATGATGTCTGAAAGGGGATTTTAGACACCATCTTCTGCCCCAATTACTCACACAGAGCTAGCACTCTTATGCACAGACAGATATAGTAATTAGACATGTGTCACACCTCAGGCTTTAAATGCTGCTCCAACCTTCTTGCATGTAGAATTTTGTGAAACAACCTTGGATTTTCTGAAGGTGCAGCACAACCACCGCAAATTCTGGTTGGCACATTTTTTGGCCTTGAAAGTGATTTTTATTTATTTATTTACTTGGGGGTTTTAAGTCCTTAAGGAGTAGAGTTTCTTTTAGGCAAGTACATGTAAAAGCAGGAAAGCAACAGACAGTGCCAGCCTGACTCTCACAGAGAGACAAGATCTTTAAAATAGTATTTCCGCTCCTTTTGAGGCTACAGCCTGTGGTTTCATCTGAGGTACCTGTGTGGCAACCTATTCAAATGAGCCCACAGAGAGTCTTGTATGTTAAAAGATATGTGAAGGAAAGAGGAATTTCCAGTGGAAAATGTGATTGAATGGAGAGATGTTCACTTGGACAATCTCTTACCAGAGCTCAGCTACCAACTAGTGGTATCTGCCAGTCTCTTTTTCCATGCCACGAGGCACTCTGTCTTTACTGCTTACATCAATTAGAACTTATAATGTCATTACTGGGCACATCAAAGCATCATGCCTCCCTTCAGAAAGGCTCATAAGTCTGCCCACTCACATTGTGGTCTGCAAGTAACTATGAATCCCCCAGCACTTAGCGGTATGTTTCACACCTCAGCTCTGGGCTCTGAGCACTGTTTTTAGGCTCTTATAGCCCTGACAATTAGACACCATTCCTCAGGAACCTTCAGGCTAAGTCAAACATTCTCTTTTTTTCATATTAATAAGAACTACTTTTAGAACACAATGCTCACAATTTAGAATATAGTTAGGAAAATAACCCACCCATCTATTAACTGAACGTTTCAAGACTGAGGTAATAGTACAAGACAGCGTAAGTACATATGCATTTACAGACTTTGAAATCAATTGTTCTAAAAATTTGCATGTGGGATTTTTACTCTCCCAGAGAACTTGTATCTGCATGTATAACTATCAGAATCACAAGGATGTTTTGTAAGCATCAAGCTCTTTTCTGGCTACAGGTGCTAATTACAACAATCACTGAATTTGTCAACATGCCACTGATGCTTAAGGAAAATGTCAAAGGAGACAGGGCCAATTTGAAAAGGACAAAGGGAATGGAAATATTATGGTTTGGGGTTTGGGTTTTTTGTTTGGGTTTTTTTTCATACAAGTGTCATACCATTGCCCTTGGCTTCACTTCCTTTACATGGTCAGTTTTCTTACCTCCTGACTGTGTGTCGGGGTGCCAGAGAGACCACAAAAGAAGTGACAAGAATGTGTAACTGGGGAGGAATAGTTAGCAGTGGTCCCAATTTAAGTGTTGTTTATCTGCAGCCTGAGTCTACAGTCTGTGAAATTATTCAGGAAAGTGCAGTGAAGGGATAGAAGTGAGAGGTCAGTGCTCAATGGCTTTTACATATGTTGTCTTTGGGGCTGAGGTGTCTCTGCCTGCTTGCCTTCAACTTCCATGCACAGCAGGGCCAATCTTAAGCACAGAGGATGCAGCTGTTTTGTGCAGCAGGTTGACAAGCAACCACAGCCCTGATGCCTGCTCTGTACACTGGAGCTGGTGAGAGCCGTGCCAACACAGCTGCTGACTCCACTGAGAGGATGGAGTCAGGGGTTTCAACAGAAGCGTTCACTCTCTTCCAATTAACAATAGCAACAAGTTGCATTCCCCAGGCTCTCCCCTCTCTCTCTGAGCCAGCTCCTTTACCTCCTTTCTCCCCTCCCACAGCATGGGTCCTACCCCAGCATCTCACTTTGAAGGTAGCATCACTGTATTTGGTTTGCAGTGCCAAGAAGCCCCAAAGAGCCTCTGCTATCTGGCTGTGAGGAGCAGAATAGCTGCCAGTATTTGAGAGTCCTACAACGCACAAACCTGTATAGGCCAGAGGTACAGGCATCCTCATCCTACCTTGAATGTCCAGCTAGTGCAATGTGCAATTGATTGAATGCCTTTGGAGACACAGAGGGGCCATGAGCAGTCAGATCCCCAGAACTGCAGCCTTCTGCTGCACACTGCCATGGACAGGCTGGTTATTGTGGCTCAGCAGCCTCAGGTTATCACTGCAGGTCATCAACCCAAGCAGGCAAAATGAGAGTGCCAACAAGCAATGAAGGATTATACTGTCACCAGGCCAAATGAGCCTGAAGTGATCTAGAAGACCCTTCCTCAGCAAGCAAGGGAAACTATCTGAAGGCTACTGTCTTCTTTGGGATGGTTTCAGCAAAGCTCTGAAGCTGAGTGGCTCCAGATGCCACCAGCACAACTCTCTGTCCTGTTCTGTATCTCAGTAGTGGGGCCACCACAAAAAGCTACTTGTGGAGCTCATCACAACAATGTCACAGAGGGGTTTTGTGGTTGGTTGTTTTTGTGTTTTGCTTTTTTTTTTAAAGGTCAAAACACCTTAAAACTGCAAAAATGAATTTGTATCAAAATAAAGTTTTGCAAAATTGAAGACAAATGCAGTCCTTTGTCCAGCTGAGTATAAAAATGTAGTTTCCTTCCATGTCCTAGCACAGACACATCTGAACTGGAAGCAAGGGTAATCTTAATAAGGGGTGTTAAACTGCATAATTTTCATTGAACTGGAGGGGACGGAAGCAATGAGCAGAAAGCTAAGACACCTGTTGCACGCCTCCTTCAAAAGAAACTATATAATACTAATTGCAGGCTGTCATAAAAACCCTGATAATGCCTCAAAGGCATTGGGTCAATGTGTTAACAATTTGGTTCATATACTTAGTGGAAAATAAAGAGAAAAGAACTTCAAGGTATGCTTGGTCCCTGCAAACTTAAAACTTCAGCTATATAGTTTGGTGAGTGGTTTTATGTTGGAAATTCCTTTATAGTTATAGAAAGAGTAAAAAAACCAACGCCACTCCAGATCTAATATTGAAATAGTAACAGGGAGGGAACAAAAGGAAGATTTGGAGACGTTCCGCAGGAATGAAGGAATTATGGCTCTGTAACCAAAGACTATTTTTCCTTCCTTTCTTTCTCAAGACAAAACTTGGTTTTTAGTCTCTCTAAAAACAACATCTTTGCTTTTTAGGTGATATCTGCTTCACTCACTGAGCCAAGAAGTGTTAGGAAGGACAGCGTCTGGGGAGAAACAAAGCCAGGAGCATTTATTGGAAGGCACTAACTATATCAGAAAATAACTATATCAGAAAGAGTACTTCAGATGCTGATTTAATTGAAATCAGGAATGTAGCTGGAGAAAAGAAACATTGCCAGCATACCCTGGAGAGCAGTGCTGAAATATGTGCTACATTGACCACTGACAATCCATAGAGAGCTGGCAGGTCACACTGTGCTGGCTTTTCTCCTTGTTTCCAGCTGCTAAATTACATTAAAGTCAGCTTAAAATTCATTAAACGCCTTCCTATTATTACTTTTCCATATAAGCAGTTGTTATAGCTGCTGAAGAGACATTGTGTGGTGGTGACAGTGAAGAGAGAGGCCTGAGTAAATATGAATGGGAAAGAAGAGGTGATTTTGACCAGGAAAACGCTTGGGACCCTTCAGAATTTAACTGCTCTTCAAAAGATGAAAGCAGCTACACAGTAGATTGAGAATTCAGATGCTTAAATGCTCCAGAGATACGTTAATACTGATTGTGGAGGTCACGTTTTGTTTGGCAGTTTTGCATAAATCCTGAACCAGTCAGAATCACCACCTGTGAAACTGTCATTGCAGTGATGCTGACCCCATGCCACTGATAATTACAGGTAATTTCAAGTGCTGTCATTAATTTGCCTTTTTCAATCTCTCAGCAAAGCCTTACAGGCTTTGTCCTGTATATAATAGTATTGAAGGTAATAAGATTTCTTCCATCAGGGATTTAAGAAATTGGATTTTACTCAGATTTTTTTAAAGGCTTTGCACTATTTCTTGCAGGTTTTGAAAAAAGTAGTTTTTTATCAGTTTTCACCAATTTCAGTGGGAAGTTTTTTCCACAGCAGGATAGAAAGTGGAGAAGCTCAGGTGTTACCAGAAATACACTGTACTCAGTTCAGAAGAGAAGCTCCTTTATAGGTGGGAGTGGAGGAGTGAACAGAGGTCCTTGCCTCCGTGCCCATGTAAGCCTTTTTGCTGATGTGATAATTTTTTTTTTTTATAAAAGATCAAAACCAAAAAGATTCTTTGCTTGAATTATGGCCTTCAATGGCATGACACATGCAACAAAGAAGAATCAAGTGGCATGCAGTAAGTGCAGCTTCACCAACAGGACAGAAATGACAGGCCAAGCCCAGTATTAAATGGTATTTTGAAGTCAAACATCAGGCACAGTGCTGTCCATTCATTACCTGCATCATCTGATGTGCATGAGAAAAAACATGTCAAAGGGCCTTCAACAACACCTTCTAGTCTGACTGAAAGAAAGAACCCATCCATTTTCCTGGGAGAGCAAAGTATCTACTGGAGGAAAAAACTCTTTTTAAATCTAAAAAAGAAGATACAAACCCTTTTTTGTGACTCATATGACTTAGAGCTGTAGAGACTTTTTAAAATAGTATTTGCAGTTTCTTCAGGGAAGACTTTCAGAATAGCACCACTAAAAATAGAATCAATGCCTTTAAAGATTTACTGTCCATGCCCAGAAATCTTGAAAAAAGTAGAATATTAAAATAATATAGGCCCTACCAGAAAGCAATGCCTCTGCATATCTTACAACTGGAGTTTGCATAGGAGATGCAGAGGTCCATCCACTGGAGACCACTGCTGCATGCCATGCAGTTCCTCTGCATATGCAATTCCCACTGGTGTCATGCTTGACCCAGGCTACATGAGGATGCCCAGAGCACACAGTAGTCATGTGTACTGTTGCCTCATTCTGATCTTCACGAAATATTTGGAGCTGAATTTGGCTTGTCTGACAACTCAGGTGCAGCAGAAGATATGAAATTTCTCATGACTGTGGGCTTCCTATGAGTTTGGACGACAGTAGGAGCAGCCAAGCCAGCTATTGCAAATGTGAAGAAGAACAACACAAGGCTGATGAGAATCTCTTGAACCTAAGGGTCTTCCAGCGAACTCAGTTAATCCTCCAGGTTTTTTCAGTGGAGTATGTGCCTCTGTGGAAAGAAGCGCTGCAGAGCCACCAGCTCTCTTTGGAAGAACTCATTTCATGTTCCACGGTGGAGCTGTTCTGCCCCCGCATGGCAGGTCACTGGCAGAGCACGGAGCCAGACCTCTGCTGCACACTGACAAACCCATCATCTCATGGCAAAGCATGCCAAAGATCTTATGCCACATGGAAGGGACCCGTGTTAGTGTTCAGAGCATCGTGTTCTGTTAAAATTGCACATGCCAGAAAATTGTAGGAGCAATGCAGCTGAAAGAAGCCTATAAAAAATTAATGGCTGACATAAACACCAACCTCCAAACAAAGAATGGTCGGAAGGGAAGATGCAAGAGAAGTGAAATCTGACTTATTACAGGCTTTGTGAAGGGTTCTCATTTGGAGTACTGATTTTAAAATATGAGGAATTAACGACAGGTTTTAGACAGGATGCAAACTTGGCCTCTGGAAGCAGAGGCCATAACTGTATATAAAGTGCAACTGCGAAGGAGATCCTGATGATGTAACCTACTCCACAGAAGCAAAGAATGAGATACAGAGCCAGAAGAAGGAGAAGGATGGAGTTAAAAGTTTCTGTGGAGGAATCCAGGCAGCCTTTTAGGGGAAGAGAAAAACTGTCTCAGTAAAGAGAATTAATTCACAGAGCATAGGAAGTTCAGTTCTCATGGTGAAACGTTCCCATGAGACAAGACAGTCCATCCCATTATCCCCCAGGAGAGCTTAGGCAACTCTAAGTAGTCACTGAGAGCTAAACAGGGTCTCGGCTGCATTCAGCTGACTCCTTTGAGAGTGGGAAGAAGATCGTGACTGTTTCCTGACTACATTCAAACAAATGTATGGAGCTTTTATGTGGGCAGGGGCATCTGGTTTTCACACCATATGCTACTCCTTTTGGAATATAAGTATATAGCTGAGTAAATGCAAGGGGTTGTTTATATGATGAGCATGAAACAGTCTGAAATGACACCAGAAGCCATTAGTAATAAATAAATTCTGCTTTTCATCACAGGCCTCCAGATTCTCTTGGTAAACTTTTCGCTGATATGCTTGACCTTAAGTGAGATGGCCCTTTGACAGGGACGGAGGAAAACACCATTACTTTTTAAGTACACTTGATACTTCTAAACATCCAAAATGTGACAAATGAAACAGAAAAACAAAACCAAAGTAAACCACAACAAAACCTCGCAAAATTCCATCACATCGCAGTTGACGTTCTCTTCCTGCAGTGCTTTCCGTCGAAGATGCTATACTCATTCACTGACAAGGCGGCCTCTTGCCACTCAGTGTAAGGGAGCTGTGATCAAGTGACTAAACACTATTCTTCATAAAAACCTGAAGAAATAAATATTGTAAGTGGTGCAGGAGTGCAGAATTTAAGAGGGCACCACAGGCTTCATTAACCAGTGCTGTGGGATCCTTTCTGTCTTGAAAAGGTTTCCATCAAAACCCTTCTGACAGCACAGTAAGGAACAGCACAGGTTATTAGTATACAAAAAAATAAAGAAGAAAGAATTTCACTGTCTGTGGTGGCTGACTTTATTAACTGTAGGCTGGGAGAAAAGATAGTCAAAATATAAACTACTGAAAACAAAGGGAAAGCATCTGCCAAAAAGAGATTACATGTCTCAGACTGAAACCTCTGTGCATCAGTGTGTATATACACGTGTATATACAATTTGCTACCAGATTCTGTTGGTTTCAGTGCATTTCATACTAACCTTACTCCTATGAAATTAAAGAATTGTTAAAAAAATTAATGTTTTCCTGGAAGAAGTTTGAAGAAAGGTCTTGAGATGTATTAGTTCTTATCCATTGTTAAAGAGTACAACTAGTGACAAATAATTCTGGTGGTAGATGGAAAAGCCATACATACAACTGGCATGATGAATTTTCTTGACAAGAAATTTTTGAAGAGCATTGTCCAGCAGAGAAAAGACTGACATAGTGCCAAACATGATACATAAAGCCAGGACATAGTGCAACTGTGCAGAGAAAGTGATATAAGGATCTGTTTCTAGCCAGGGAAGACGTCTGTGATTAACCAGTAGCTGGTGGACATTTGCCATTCCAAGCCATAATAACAACTTTCAATCAGACTTAATTTAGAGTTTCTACAGAGAAACGTCAATATTGATGCCCAATGGATTTAGGAAACACACACCTGATGTATCATGTATGCACATATATACACTTGTATTTTTGTGAATACACTTCCATATATTTAGGAGTACAAATGCAGAGCTACTAATATATAGTTATGTGATTAGACATGGACACAGTTAAGTGGTGGTTTTATATTTGCATCTGTAACTATAGATAAAATTTTGGCACATTAAAAAACACTGATATATATTAGAGGTTTCTTTCTATATCTAGAAGAAATAGGACGTACGAACATGAGATAAAGCTGTACGTAAATATCTGGCAGCCTGGCACACTGAGTAGGCCTGCACTCTCACTGAAGGCTGTGGCTGAATTAATGTTAGTTTCCTTTCAACCATGACAGGGAAGGAGGAGGGAGGTCTGGAAAGCACCATCTGTTTTTCCAGATTGCTGTTAATCTGCCAATAACTCATATTGGATATAAAGAATTAATGCTATGGGAGAACATTAAAAAATATACAAAGCCTTCCTCTTTAGCATATGGAGCAAAGACCGGCAAAGAAGAGGCATCAGGTTGTCTTCCTGGGCCAGGAGGGTGGAAAGCCCTCTAAAATTTGTCTTGTAAGTTAAAGAGAATGAAAACACAGACAGATGTGGAAGAGGAAGGGAATGTTCCTCTGATAATCAAAGAAAGAAACCTAGCATTCATAAAAAAAAAAATGCTTTGTAAAAAAAATTTAAGGTTGGCCAAGCAACACCAAAAAAACAGGGCCCTGGCCCAGGCAATGCAGAGGAACAAATGAAATCCTGGCCCTGGGGAGCATTCGGACTACGCTTTGAGAGCCCATGATGGCTTCTCTGAGAACACACATTGTGAGCAAAAGGTCACACAAAGAGAGCCTGAAGCCACTTGGAAAGGGTGGCAAGGTGGCATCAGTGAGACAGCAAAACATGGGGTGATACATCTGAGGTGAGGCTCTAATCCAGTAACGGCTGATTGCGGATTTTACATTGACCAGAAAAGGTCGACATATGGTCTGCTGGGAAATCCGCCAGCAAAAGTACTGCTATTTTTGGATGTTTTTAATATAATTTTCATGCTTTTCCTTATCTGTGCAGCTTTATTAGAGAAAGCAGTGATGGTTACTACCAGGAATGATCTCTACTTCTTATGGCACCTCTGCCGATGTTAAGTTGAGCAGGAGTGAGCTACGTACAGGGGATAATTCACTGAAATAGGACTGTTCTGTCCCATTTCTGCTGCACCTATCCAAGTAAACTGAGCATTGGCAAGCAATCAGCCTTCCCACAAAAGCATGAGCACTGTTTCTTGCACAGCTTTGGCCCAGGCCAAATGACATCCTGCTCTTTAGTAACATTTCAAGAGCTAGTGCAGGTAAACAGCCTCTCTACCTTGCTCCTGTGGCCTTCACACAAGCATACACTGCATCTTTGGGGCAATTTTCCAGTTCCAGTGCTTGAATCCAACCAATACAAACAAGTATGAAGGCTTTTGCACAGGCAAACATGGTATTCTGGATCCATCCTTCTATACCTCCCTATCCATGATGGCAGAGGGTCTTTATAGAGGTGAATAAACAGCCTTTCAAAGCTACTGCTTTGCATTCCTACAAAGGTCCTCAGTGTCCCATGCAGCATGAAACTGTCTTACAACAACCAGAAGTTGTTTAATTTTGACACCAGAAGTGAAAGGACTTATCTACACTGACAGTAGGAAAAGAAAATCACCCACCTCTCTGAGGACAGAAAGCTGGTGCAGCAACATAAGTGATCTGGCAGTTCGTGCATAAACAGGAAGAGAAGGATTCCACAAATTTGATGGCATGTGGTCTTTATTTTCAGAGTTGTTTGATTGACGAGTGACTGTGAAGGGGTGCTGTATACAGGGAGCTCTGCTGATGGGCCCTGTGATCCAAAGCTGGAAGGAGCTCTAGACTGATATCACTGCTACCTGATGACAATTTTCTGGCTCTGGGGGCTATTTCTTCTGTCAGACATGCTGAATGCCATCTCCTTCATTTCATATGTCTTTTTTTCTTAGGCTTTTTTTTCCCCACTGAGTTTCCTTACAGTATAAAACGTGTGAATGGGTATGGGTTGTACTCTTAAATCATGAATGTGGTGTCTCTGTTTCACTCTGATTTTTACAATCCTCACTTTAGACCCAGTAAAATCTACCAGTAAAAAACTTGTTTTATTCCCCTCTCTGGTAAGCTTAAGCTGCAGGTTGAAAACTTCTCAAAAGGTCAGCCTTTGTAAAAAGACTACAAAAGTGGCAGGGGCCAGAGCCTAATGCCACACCTTCAGACCCTCCATCAGTAAAAGCATGGAAAAATGACTTACTTTCCAGAAGCAGGACCAGGTTAGTAAATAACAAAATTTTTGAACCAAATAACACAGATGGAAAAAACCAAAACAGGTAAGATTTGGTATACACAAGCACTTTAGGGGATTCTTTACCATAAAGTGGTCATGGTTTAAAGCTTTAGATACCAGCCTTTATTCCCACATATTCCCAGTGAATTTTAAGGAACAAAACTGAGCACACCATGTTCAGTTTACCCATGAAATGCAAAGACCAAATTCCAGAAATTACAATTCTGGCTATATGAAACACACTTATATTCCATGTATCCAAAGTATATGTTGTTTAACTTAGTTGTTTGTTTTATGAAAAGAAAATGAAAGACATAATTTCTATAGCTGCTTAATGTTTTATTCCTGGCTGGGTATTTGGACTAGGAAAACAACAGCTTTCCTTTTGGCTGTTAGTGCTTAATTATTCAATGTTAACAGCCAAGAAGTAAGCTGTTAGCCCTCCTCCTCTTCTTCACAGCTTTTCTTTCCCTCGTGGGTCTAAATCTGTCCTTCACACATATGAAGAGCAGTTTGAATTGTAGGGATTGCATTTTGGCCTCACAGGAAATGGCCTATGGCTTACAATATTTCCCCTTAATATCTGTGTGGCTTGTTCTCCAATCTTTCAAAACAGCACAGTAGCAGCTTAATTTCCTCTGTCTTTGATGCTCTTCTTTAAATACCATCACAGACTCTTCTTCACAGATCTGCTCCCAAGCTAAGCTGTCTTGGTACAATTTCTGAAATGTAATGACGGTTCTACCTAAATCACTGTACACACTGCTAGACAAAGTAAATAAGCTCTAAATCTAGTGGGTTTCCTTCTTGTTCCTTAGAAGCCTCAACAGCAGAAGACTTCACAAGACCTAACCAGATTGACTCTAGCGGCACTTAAAGGATATCCTGTAAGATGGCAAATGCTGGTATCAGAGGATGATGACTGCTTGAAACATCTCCAAATAATATCTCATAAATTAAACCACATATTCAGTGTATGTGGGTCAAGTGCATGAAGGCCAAATCCAGTAGTGTCATCCAGAGGAGCATGTAAGCTGTGTTTTCCTAAAGAGTCTAAAAAGTCATACAGCTTGCCTGTCTAGGATGAGGGCAACTCACGACATAACCACACCCCTTCCTTGAGTACAGCTTTTCCCTTTACCCTCTTCTGAAAAAAAAAATCTCTGGAAACAGATTCATTTGCTCCAGCTAAGCATAACAAAAGGTGGGCATGTACCACTTGAAGACAGGCCACCCCAAGATACTTTTACTTTACCAGTCAGGGATACACAGCTCATGACTGTTCCCTAACTTTTGCTACCAAATCATTGCATTTAGGTTCTATTATAGACTGCTTGAATTCCCATCAGTTGGATAAACTTGCAAAGTTAAGGGCAAAGGGAACATAAGATATGTACAAAGCCATGATCTTACTGTGAGTCTAGCTGAAGTCTTAACAGTCTAATAAAAGAATTACCCACCCAGTTACAATGACACTAATGCTTCACAGTTCAAATTATATTACTTAAAATTGTATATACACAAACATTTTAGCATCACAGAATCATTAAGGTTGGAAGAGACCTTAAAGATCATCTCATCCAATCATCAACCCAGCACCACCATATCACCCCAAAAACCATAGCTTTAAGAGCCACATACAGATGCTTCCTCAAGACTTCCAGAGACAGCAATGCTACCACCTCCTTGGACAGTTTATTCCAGTGCCTAACCACACTTTCAGTGAAAGGTTTTTTTCTAGTATCTACCCTGAACCTCCCCTAGCACAACTTAAGGCCCTTTCCTCTCATCCTTGCACTTGAAACATGACAGAACAGATCAATCCCCACCTCACTGCAACCTCCTTCCAGGGAGTTGTAGAGAGTGATGAGGTCCTCCCTGACCCTCCTGTTGTTCAGGCTAAACAACAACAGCTCCTTCAGCTGACCCTCTTAAGACTTGTGCTCCAGACCCTCCATCAGTTTTGTTGTCCTTCTCTGGACACTCACAGCACCTCAACGTCCTTTCTGAAGGGAAGGGCCAAAACTGAGCACAGAAATTGAGCTGCAGCCTCAACAGTGCTGAGTAGAGCAGAATTATCACTTCCTTTGTCCTGCTGGCCACACTATTTCTGATACAAGCCAGGATGCCATTGGCCTTCTTGGCCACCTGGGCACATGTTGGATCATGTTCAGCCGCTGTCAAACCGCACCCCCAAGTCCCTTCCTGTTGAGCAGCTTTCCAGCCACTCAGCTCCCAGCCTGCAGCACTGCCTGGGGTTGTTGCATTCTCATTGTTGAATCTCATGGAGCTGTCTTCAGCCCGTCAATCCAGCTGATCCAGGGCCCTCTGCAGATCTTTCCTGCCCTTCAGTAGATCAACTCCCACCTAACTTGGTGATGCCTGCAAACTTACTGAGGTGCACTCGATCCCCTCATCCAGGCTGTCAATAAAGGTATTAAGCAGGACTGGTCCCAATACTGAGCCCTAGGGAACATCACTTGTGATCAGCCACCAGCTGGATGTAATTCCATTCATCACAACTCTCTGGGCCCAGCCATCCAGGCAGTTTTACCCAGCAAAGGCTACACCTGTACAGGCCATGAGCAGCCAGTTTCTGCAGGAGAATGCTGTGGGCAATGGTGTCAAATGCTTTACTGAAGTCTAGATAGATGAGACTTTCCCTCATCTACTAAGTTGGTCACTTTGTCGTAGGACATCAGGTTGGTCAAGCAGGACCTGCCTTTCATAAACCCATGTTGGCTAGGCCTTCAGGACTGACTCCCACAGGACTCTGGCAATCAATCTCCTAAACACGCCAAAATCTGCCTGTAGGAAGTCCAAGTTCTGCTGGCACCACTCCTAACTTCACCCAGAATTGAAATCTCTTACCATTTTTTGGTCACTATGCCCAGGATATACCAACCCATTTTTTGGTGGTGTGCTTTCCTTTCCACTGCACCTCTGGGTCTTAACAAGGACAGCTTCAGAGCAGGGGGAGAGGAACAGTGAGCTCCCAGTGTTCAAATCTTTTGCTAGTATGATGCTGATGGTTTCTTCCATCTCAACTTGGAATCTGCTTGGAGTCCTTTTTACATGTTTTCTAGCACCCTCTGCACCTTGCTCTTTCTTCACTGTTCTCCAACTCTATGTTACACATGTATAACACTGTTCCATATAGTGTGTATTACATGTGTCAGATACTTAGTATTAGTTCTTTTGTTATGCCTAACTGGTTTTACCCATTTCTAAAGACTGCTTTTCTTCAATTGCTTGCAAGGAACCTCTGGTAAGCTCTTCATAGCCCTGGGGCCTGTAGTATCTTCCTGTCCCTGTAACCCACAAGGTGCTTTATTCCAGAATCAGTCATACACAGTTCATTCTACAGAGAATAAGTGCTTGTTATTAATATCTTCTAGTTACAAAAAATATGTAAGATTAGGTGTTATACCACACAGTTGTACGAAGTGATCAAAAGCTAAAAAGAAGTAATTAACAGTTACATGGTCATTAGACAATCATTAATACAGGTAAATAAGCTAAAAATAAATCTACAAGTAGGTCAAGACAAGTCCATACAAAGCCCAACAGGGTCAGAAGTCTCCACTGTTAACTTGGCACAAAGCCTGTGGCCTCTTACAATAAATGGAAACACCTTATCTACTTGGCTACAAGGCTACAGCTGTTCCTTGAACCCATGCTTTATGATGGAGTCTCCAGTCAAATTCTGAGCTTGAAAAAAACCTCTCAAGAATTCCTGTCTTCAGATCAAGTGAACCTCTGGGAAGCGACAGGGACTGTGATGCAAATGCTCTCTTTGAGATCAAATATTCATTCAGACTAGATTAGAAGGGACTAGACTTCATTACTCATCAGTCAGTCTCCATGACAAATGTCTGAATTACAAATTTGCCATCATACAGGAAACAAACACACATTTTTATTCATTGCAAAAAAGGAGCACAACTGAAGACTTCATGGCTGTGAAGAGCACTTTAACACTCTCTGGTCCAAATGAAAGCTTACTTCTCACCAGAAAGAAGTGATTGTACTCCTGATAGGTGCTTACTGCTCTTTCTCTAGCTCAAAATATGGAAATAAACAGTAGATGTGAGTCTTCAGGACAGTAAACATAATCCTCAGTCTCTGTTTGCATATCAAAACATAAATGCAGATTTAGACTGAAGCTCACTGTCTCGGACCTCTCCAGCTCCATTTCAATGTGTGTTACTTTGAAAAAAGTGGTTGTTACTGATTATGTAATGAAAGAAAAAGACACCTGTGAAAGCCACATAATAATACTTAGCTCAGCCCTTACTCTTTCATGGCTTTTTTCTTGTGAGGTTCTCTTATTTCAAGAGAGAAGTTACTATCAGACGTGGAGTCTCATAGCTCATGAAGAGGCTGTGTGACCTTTACATCTATTACCTTCCAAAGATATGAGATTGTAATTTCATGCTAACATGCTTCATGTTATTTTCAGGCACCTTCAACACCATCATTCTCACCTACCTCTATGCAGAGCCATTACAAAATTTGGTGAAGAAAATTTCAGTGGACAATGTTGTTTAGAGAGGGGTTAATCAAGGACCACTGAGCTAAGCTCTTCACAAACAGACAGAATGCAATCCTGGACCACAGAGACTGACTTCCGAGTTCTGCTCCGGGTAGTTTAGCAAACATTCTCATGTTCTGAGTCTACAATGCATAGAAAAGAGGAGGCCAAGGGGTGTGTGTTTCATTTGCAACCTCTCAACCACATTGATTTAAGTGACTCCTCTCAAAATAAAGGGAACAGGAGAAAAAATAGTAATTACACCTGCAGAATTTTTCAAAAATCATAATTGCCCCAAACAGTTTAAGATTTCCTGTCTATCCTGTGTAGTGTAAGTATTACAAAAGCAAAGACACTTGCCTACCGATACAAAACAGATTGGAAAAACCCTGCCTTTGTGATTGAAGAATGTCTCCACCTCTTAAATACTGGAAGTTGTTATTGATTTCCCCAGCAGATGGAGTAGCATGTACAGTTTTGATAATTCCTGCAGACTTATTTATTTGCAATATATACTATATTACTTTTTACCTTATATCATGGAACTCTACTTGGTTCAATGTATCAAAAAATCAAGCTCCAAAGACTGAATAAACCAACAGATAAAACTAAGAATCTTCTTTCTCTCCATAACTCTCCAAGACCTTTGAAAATCTGAAGTAACTTCTATTGAGGTTCTGCTTTACCTTCAGCTCTTCCCATCACCTGCTGTGCAGCAAAGCAGCAGAAACATCACAAGTTCCAGAGGATGCAGACATTCGTGTCAGTGTCATAAAGACTCCACAAGAATCATACAGTCATAGGATAATTCAGGTTGGAAGACCCCTTGAAAGGTCATCTAGTGCAACCCTCTATTACCTAGACCTCAAAGGTAGGTCACTCATGAGATCAGACCAGGCTTCCCAGGGCTTTATCCATCAGATCTTGAAAACATCCAGTGGAGAAAGGAGACTGTGTAACTGCTAGGGGCAACCTTAGCTAGACCATCCTCATGGTGACAAGGTATCTCCTTATATCCAATGTATCTCGTTTCAACTTAACCCCATTGTTTCTTGTCCTCCTGCCATGAACTGCCATGAAAAGACTGCCTTCAGCTTCTTTACGACCTCTGTGTAGCTCTAGGAAGGATGTTATTAAGGCCCAATTTATCACTGTCTTTCCTATATTGAGGGTGATCACATAGGGTGAGAGGTGGACACAGCCAATCTCTGCAGTAAACTGACACACTGTGCCACTATCCTCCGGTATTTCCTCGTGCTCAGAGCTCATGCACAGGCTAACTCACATGGACTTTATACTTTTATGCCAAGCACAGCATTACATAGAGGAATATCTGTAACTTAAGGACCCCAGAAATCCTGAATTCCAGCCTGACCTGTGTCACTGAATTGCTATACAAAAGAAGATTAAATTCTTTCATTTCTACAATACTTCCATGCAAGGACAGCATACATCTCATAGAAAATACATATATTCAAGGTTCAGCCCAACTCAGCAAGTCTGGCCTGAGACAAACACTATTATTTCTTCTTCTTTAATGTGACAAAAGAACACACCCCCTAATGCACAGAGATCAGTTTTAGAAGCAAATGTCATAAGGCGGGACCGACTCAATGCTTTCATGTCAATTTGTTTTTTTCCTGGAAAAGGCAGGATGACGCTAGATCCCCTCAGCAGAAATCCATGCAGTGCTTTCTGGCAATGAATGAAGGTGGGCACATACACAAAGAAATTGGGAGTGGCACTGATGCAGTGTGGAAATGAAAGCTGGAGCAAAGCACTGGCATTGCTTTGATGTAAACAGCTTTATATCACACACAGCAACAAAGAACATGACCTATGTTTACTGCCTTTCTCAGCAAGAAAAAGGTCTTGCCTGTGCAAGACCAACAAAGACCAAGACCAAGTCAATTCTTCAGTGAACTACATCCAAACTTGAGCTACATAGAATCACAGAGCTGCAGAATGGCTGGGATTGGAAGGGACCTTAAAAAACATCTAGTTCCAACCACCTCACACCATTAACACACGAATGATGCCCTCCTACAAAGTAGCAACTGCTACTTTTCAGGAGGTTATCAGGAGGTGAGCAGAAGTGTTATGATTTCTTAAAACAGAAAAGAACTTGAGGGGTTAGTCTGGCCAAAGTTTGAAGGCAGGAAACTGGGTGAATAATGAAATGATGGTGGTATAGCTTATTACTAATAGCTAGTAAGTAGCAGTGGTTCTTAGTGCTATAGGGGTTTTACCCAGCAGCATCAAATGAGGGTGAGAAGGGAAATGTAGGATGGGAAGCACTGCATGAAAGCTCTTCTGTCACAGAAGGTACTGGAAATATTTAGCATGGGCGTGCTAATTAGGCATTGCAGTTACACTTTCAAATCCAGGACCTGATGGTGTTAAATGTACAGTGAAAAAATGGGACTTTGTATGCTAAAGTACAGCTTTGACTCCATGCATGTGCTGGTTTACAACAGCACAATGGAGTTACACTAGAATGCCAGAACCCATGGTGCCATCACTCTCCCACATTAATCTGCCTCTGCAGGTTTTTCACAGTTGGGTACTTCACAAAGACACTTAGAGTAAGATAGGATGCTGTGTTTGGAATGTATGCCAGTTTTTATGACAAAGTTCCTTGCAATCTGATCCATGAATTATCAGTAGCAGTATTGTTCCCAACTTCAGCATTATCTGAAAGCCACTGTTTTACAGTAGATGGTGGAGGAACAGGTTTTGGAGCATGAATACAACTGTCTCACAGCACTTTTCTACACAACATGGTGAGTAGGCGGCTTTTTAAGATATCTTTTCATTACCTGATGCTCATGCATTGTAGGGGTAAGGCACAGACTTCCACCAACACCATCTTCCTGAAGTACAGGCGTATTTACATTGCCTGTGAATCAGCTACAGATTTTACTAAACCTGGCATGACTACACCTACAACTTCACTACCAAGAGGTGCCTTTTTATACAGGGAGGTAGATAACTCCTGTACTTATTCCAGTGTGCCTTCCCAGAGAAGACATGGGAAGTTCATAAATCTTAAATTGTGGAGTTTGACTAGTCTGTAAAATGCTTTAATGCTGCATTGCCTGCAAGAGCAGGGAAAGTGAACTTTGAGACATAGATACTATTTTCTCCCACTCAGCTTTGATGTCTATATGGCAAAGATAAGCCAGGTGTAAACATTCTAACCCAAACTCCCTGGAAAACATCCACGCTTCAGCCACTACCCGGGACCTGGCTGGTCAGCACTGGCAATTACCTGGCATTATATGAAGACAGTTCTTCCTCAATGCTTTTAGCCTCCTGTCTTGAGAATGAGGAGAAAACCACTCAGCCTTGAGACTCTGGACACACAAATGTTCCAAGAGAAAGAACCAGGACTTTTATCCCAACAAACAATGAGCCTGCCAGAGGCTCTTAAGCCAGAGAGCAGACAAGAGGGATGGGAAACAGGATCACTGGTAAAGTTACCTAAGAATCTGTGTGGAGACAAGAGGAAGAGAAGCTGTCCACCAAATGGAGCACTTGGACACACAGGTATCACACAGGTATGCAGTGGCATTAACATATTTTACCAAAATATCTTAAAGATCCATTTTACTGGCAAAGAAGTGCCTGGAAGAATGGTTACAGTTGTATTCCTGGAGCCCCTTTTCCTTTCACAGAATTAGTCAGTTCAAGGGGAGAAAGAATACAGGGTGAGTATATACTTGGAAGTTTTCTTCCTTCTTCTGGACTCACTGGGAATGCTAAGAGGAAATTCAGAAAAACACACTTTTCAACTGAAATCATACCAGAAATTAACTTTTATGTGTTGCTCTGGCCACCTAGTGCATGTTCTAGGCATCTTCTAGTATAGTCTGTGTGAGATCTACACATAACAGAAATGGTGCAGGCTATTGAGAAGTTAGAACTTTATATAAATCAGTTTATGAGCCAGCAGATAGATCTGAATGCACAGGTGGTGAGTGAGAAATGAATAAGCAGAAGGCCTGGGAACAGTGCCTAGTGAATTTTGGGAAGGCACTCTCAAGCACGTCTGAGTTTTCACTTGCATCCTCCATGCATGAGGCTGGAGCCTGTCCTTATGTGAAATCCAGTATCTCAGTGCCAGATTTACACTCAAGCCCAGACATATCAGGTTTTTTGAGGATGGTCATAAACAGGGACAGAAGCCTAAAGTAATCCTGCAGTGATGCAAACTCACTGTCGTGCTGCTGGCAGGAAGGCAATTGGTCTCATTATCTGCATTTCAGCAAGTTTATGAGGACACCAAATTTCACAAAGTGGTAGCTGATGGAGAAGAGCACTGCAATTTCAGGGACCCTAGCAGTGTGGAAAAATGAGCCAACAAAAACCTCCTGAAGTACAGGACAGACAAATGTTAAGTCCTGTATCTTGGATGATGAACTCCATGCAGTGAGACATGGCCTGACTCTCCAGAGAGCAGCTCTGCACAGAATGGCACAGGGGACACACTGGACATGAACCAGTGGCACACCCTTGCAGAGAGGAAGGTGACTGTTGCCAATGACAGTTGCTCCTACCATGAGAAAAAATCACACAACCAAAACTGATTGCCCAGTGAAAGATGATGATGATGATGATGATGATGATAGGGGATACACATGATAAAGTCACACCAAGACAGAGGGCTAACCATGGAGCAAGATGCACAACAAGCATGTCAAGCGAAGCTCTCCTAAAGATACTCCTTTATTACACACTCATTTGGAAAACTGAGTTTTGTGCCCCCAGTGCAAAAGAAACACTAACAAACTGGAGAATCTAGAAGAGGGATATTTAGATGGTGGGAGGCTTGAGCACATGACACACAGGGACAGAGACAACCATATTTGTTTAGCTCAAGAGGCTGAGGGTAAAACAAGCTGCTGCCCTCACCTAAGGTTAGAGAGTAGATGGAGCTAGGGCCCTCCCTGCAATGCACAGCAAGAGGCAATCACTGCAAGGTCCAACAAAGGAATTCTAACTGGATATAACAAACAGTATCTTCACCAGAGAGTGCTTAAGCACAGGGACGGGTACTCAGAGAAACCCTTTCCTTGGAGATTCTCAAAATGCAATTGCACAAGGCCCTCAGCAACCTGATCAAGCCTTGATGATTACATCATCAAGTTCCTACCAAAGTGCATTTTGCTATGACATATACCCATATTTCCAATACTATTTCACACTGTCGTAGCTATCTAGTGGTAAGTGCAGGTTCCAATCTGAATTTCCATTTCATGGAAAATGTTGGCATTTGCAATTACTTTTCATTATAATTTCAATCAAACAAAAAAATCATTAAGAATTTTTTAAATTGCTTTGAGATTAAAGAAAGTTAAACATATTAATTTTAAAAAGGTATTTAATATTACATTTAATTAATTTTATTCATCATTTACTTTTTGAAGTAAAGGAAGGAATATGGAAACAAAAATGGAACAAAATTAGAAAGTGACGTCTACCAAACCCCACAACTGCATCAGGTTCAGATTCACACTGAATTACAATAGTTTGGTCCTTTACAAACTTCTGTGCAGTTGTATCATGCAGTTATGTTTTCTCCCTCACAGCTGTCTTCCTCAGGTGAGGAACACATATGCTCTCCTTCACTGACTACAACAAATGTCACACTCTAACTGCATGGAGCATTTATGTAAGACAGGAGTAATATTACTTACCAGCCGATCTTGGGAATTTAGGTTCTTTTCCTATTACCTTACCAGGAAAACAATCAAAACAGTAGCTAATAAACTGGAAGGTCTACAGAATAGTGTTTGATAATTAAGCAATGTTGGGAATGCAGCCCCTCTGAAACCACAGCATACTAACCACAAATTTAGTTCTGATTTTGGAAGCATTTCACTGAGATAATGTCTTAGCTCTCCAGCATTTGTAAACACATTTTCTATCTCTCTATAGTATCTGAGAAGAAAACCAGGTCAGTATATTTACTCAGTGATAAATGCTTGAACCAAAAAAAAAAAAAAAAAAATCACACTAAACTAGCTGGAATTTCACTTTTTTAAGACAAGAAGCTCTTTGGAGGAAGCAGTGCATGGGAAGCTTTGCTTAGTTCTATTTTATGAAATAAAAGTGTAACTTCAAAGAATTCCTCAATTTCTGTTTGGTCAAAAAGTCGCTGATACTATTCTGAAAGGAAGCCATGTGAAAAATCCTTCAAAATAAGAAACAAGGATAATTATTTGCAACCTGCTGCCAAATGTGCCATAGTGGTATCAAATCTGTGGTGATCCACGTCTGAACTTGGATTTTTTGACTTAAGTAAAATGGGTCTGTTCTGTTCGTTATTGTTACTACCTGCATATCTCTGCATCAGAGCCTTATCCTACTACATGGCACAATTCAGTATCTTCAGAGGCCTCCAGAGAAAAAGAGATAACTAAACCACAGAAGGAAGAAGAGAAGATAACAATACATGTCAGGGATGAGATATACTCAGTAACTTCACACCTGCTCTTGCTTTGCCTGCCTTTCCTTTCAGCAACTTCTGAAATCAAAGCAGAAATCACAAATGCTGTACAAGTTTCCCCTCAAAAAAAAAAAAAAAGAGCCAAAAGGCAGAGTCCTCCTCAGAGATCTTAAGCTGAGAATCATTAATATTCTTAGTATATTACCAGTGCCATGTCTAGAAAAGAGCCTTCTCTGAAACACATCTCTATCAACAGCTAATACAAAGATGCCAATGCAGCCTTATTACTAAAGCAGGAAGTATGTAACAAGTTAGACTTTGAAGTCATCTCTTTCTCCAGAAAAAAAACCCAAACAAAAACCAATGGAAAGAGCATGTGCGTGTGTGTGTGTTGTGCAGTACATCTGGCTTCTAAACAGATGGCAAAAGTGAAAGGCAATTCTGAAACACTGGAACTAACAAAGCCCACATACCTACAGATCAGTAGCTCATGGGTGATTGACTACAGTGTGCAAATAGGTGCAAGAGCAAAGACAAAAATTTTCCTTTCATAAAGGAAGAAGACTCTCTCCCCCTTTTCTTCCTAGGTAACACGAGCGAGGCTTTTGCGCAGAAGGAGCATTGACCATCAGTTACCTAGTCCATCCAACCCTCAAGAATGGCGTCTTTCAGCTTCTAGGTCTCTGGCAAATTAGACTGAAGCTGCTTACGTACTCAGACCTATTGCTGGGAGGGGGAGGGAAGCCTTAAGACACAGATGGACTCATGTGCAACAGAACCATCTCCTTATAAACCCCTTCTTCAGTTGAGGGATAATGGAGTCTGAGGTTGTAAATACTTTTTTTTTAAATCGAGGATAAAAGATTCTAGTACTTTATCATCTCTTCTATGGAAATACAAGTTCTTCCAGATATCTTGAATCTTTATTGTTAAGGAGACAAAGTAAAGATCTTTGAGGACTTAAGAGCCTTCTGCAGCACTTAAGTAAAGATATTTACAACAGTCAGCTCAGTCGAGCTTGTATTCCAATCACATACCAGTAGGCATAAAAATCCAAAGCCTTACTAATTCATAGTCACCTGATACAAAGCTTTTCAAATGACTGTCCTTTCTTCTTTTCTACCTATTACTGAAAGACTAGCTCTCTCTATCACAGATTATCTACTGTTTATCAGTATGGCTGTAATTTATTCACCCAGGTCAAACAGAATTTCACATTCATTATTAGCCAGAATTCTGGTAAGTCTTTGCCACCTGCATTTCTTTACCTGTACCTCTCTGGAGCTGAAGTTTGATAAACATCAGTTGCAAGACTCCACTACAACTCGTGTACATGAAATACTAAGAATAGGAGCATGAATATCCAACACATCCATGTTAATAATTAAAATAAGCACAACTTGAAAACATACAATATAGAGTATCTGGGTTTTAATGAAGTACAACGAATATAAAACTATGGATGTTTCAGCTAGCTGAATCCAACTAAAGTATCACCAGAGGTAAGCTGACACAAAATATAAAGCCAAGAAAGGGTAGGAAGTAATTTGTGCAAAACTAGAGACATTAGACTCTTTTGACAGTGCATACAAAAATCCATGACACAGGCCATTCTAGAAAACAAAATATTTAAGCAAGGACAGCCCTGTCAAAATAGTCAACACTTTTATACTCAGTTGAATTAAATGTATTAATATGTATTTAAATGTACTAAAAATTTATCAAAAGGCTGTACAGCAATAAGCCTTCCGCTCATCACTTTTCCAAGGTCATCACCAATACTGGTCTTTAGAAGCAGCAGGACACCAAAAAAGAAAAAATATGTGGAGGGCTTTAAATGGAATTACTTGATGTGGGAAAGCAGCTTTTAGGGAACAGAAGTGTTTCAAAGAAAATTGTTTCCTGCTGTATTAGAAAACAGTCAAACAGTGTATTAGAAAAAACAGTAGAGAAGAGGTTACCTACTTAGATATTACTGTTATTCCTTATTCCTTACCCTTACACTATTTTAGAGTATTCCATTCCTTTTCCTTTGAGCACCACAAATTAGCACAGTCTGTTCACATGGTCAGCAGAACAACTGACCTGCATTTGGTCTTCTCTGCATTTTCTTGCCTTAAGATGAAATCGCTGACTGTGCAGATTTTATTTTCTTGCTAAGCAAAGCATTTAAGGGAGAGATCCTTATCTCTGCCTTTTGAAGTGCTGAGCTAACCCCCCTACTTACTTTGTTTTCCCTTGTGGTTTAACTTCCCTTCCATATGCGTAGAGGTAAATGATTTATGGATCCTTTCCCCTTTAATACATGATTTATTTGTATCAGTTTCCATCAATTTAGTGTTCTGATACCCCACTGCCTTTGAGTCTCCAAAATTCCCTGTTCCTCAACTTCCAAACCTCTGAAAACATAACCTTCCTACTATTACATTTTCTAAGACAATTTTCAGTTTCTGCTCCAAGTCTTCTATCTTTCCCTCCACATTTATACTGGGTACTACGGCATAAGCAAAGCTCAAAACAATTATCTCTGTAGCCCCAAGAACACATTCCTTATTCTTGTTTTTGTTCTGAACAGTTTGGCCTCTTCAGAAGTAATGCTAATTTAAGAACTGCTTTAAGGAAGCTGGTAAGGGAGGCTGCTTCTACAACATGCAGTTAGCACTTCTATCAAGGCTGCATAACCAAGAATATTGTTTTCCCAAGATAAACTGATACTCAACCAGGACTTGATATGAACAGCAGGCTAAAATAATTCTATTCAACTTCAAGACCATATTAGCAGTGAGTAATGCTAATGCACAGATATGTAGATATCTTTAAAAAGAGAAGGGAAAGCTGTCTGACTGTTCAAAAGGAAAATAAAGAACATCCAGAACTGGAGTGATTATCTGAAGCAACACTTAGCTGTATCTCAGCCTATTTGCATGTCCTGTTACTTAAAATGTAGTCATTGCTTTTCCAGTCCTCCCATTCCATTTAATTCTCCTTGAAAGAGTCTGGACCTCCAGTCATCAAATCACAGAATATCCTAAGTTGGAAGGGACCCACAAGGATCACTGAAGTCCAACTCCTGGCCCTGCACAGGACAGTCCCAAGAATCACACCATGTGACTGAGAGTGAAAAATGTCTTTGACAGCTGTGCAATTATTCTTTTTAAAATCAGTTAGGTACCAGTTCATGTTGTTCCTCAAGTGCAGTTTGAAAAAACAAGCATACTTATATATCTTTTATGTATAATGAGCACTGAGTAAAGCTTAACTTGCATTAAGGAAATAAATTAAATAAATACAGCTATATTTTGGGAGTTAACAGAAGAATATAACCACCTCAGCACCAGTACCTCAGTTTTATTTCAACAAGGACGTTGGTTACCTTCTCATGTTTGAGAACCTGATTTTGTCTCTTCCATCCACAAAAAAAGATCTTCTAGCATAAAATTACATAGCAATGTAGAGATGGGAGAATCTGGTCTGAACTGTCAAATAGCGTTTACTCAGAAATGTGATTATATATGAAAACCACAAGTATCATGTGTTAGCTGTGGTATACTGGAAGAGGAAAAAATACAGTTAAGACTCTTTCTATTTCCATATACAACTTTTATTGCAATACCTGTATTCTAAGTGTACAGATACAAATATAAAATGACCCATGACAGGCTTTAAAGCTGCCCAAGTAGCGAATTGAGAAATTAATTCGGTATTATAGCCAAAGTTGACAGGACTTCAACAGGTGATAGGAAGCTTCCCCAGTCTCTCTCCAAGAACAACCAGGATCCACCATAGTTTTGGTCCAAGATGTATGCTTTAAGTTGGCAGCTGAGTCTAGGAACGAGTGTATTTGCCCCAGATGTGCAGCATAAACACAGAAGCAATAAAAAGAAGACTCATGACCAAAACTGGAACAGGTCCACTAAAAATAAAGAGAAAATACATTAACATAAAAAAGAAGCCTGTCTTGCCCAAAGGCCAGTCATTATCAGCCAAGTGAGCTTATCAGCTCATAAGAAATCATACAAGAAAACTCCCCTTCCCACAGAAATACCTTAAAGCCCATAGAAATGAGATAGCCATCTCTATCAAAAACTGCTGCTGCTGCCACTGTTTTTAAAGACAGTTCTACACACCCTAAATGTACATTAAAAAGCACAAGAGAGTAACAAAAACCTCAGTTGTTTAAAAAGCCATTAATGGTTCATTATTATGCATCACTGTTTTCACAGTCTCTGGAAAAATATCCTCTGTGTTTACAACTCAGATAGCCACCTGAGCAGAGATGCAGTCCGATGCAAAAACCAACAGAGTCCTCTAGCGGCTACTAAAATTTTGGCATAAAATTCTCATTAGCTGTTTTATTTTAGGGGTTTTATTTCATTTGAAAACAATGGCAGCAGTGGGTGAGAGGACTTCTGCTTTCTTGAAAAACATACACCAAGTGGCAAAGCTCCATCATTAAATCTTTACCTCAAATGAATAAACTAGTATTTTTTTCCTTGTTACTTTTATAGATTGTTTAGAAATTGTATAGTGATGTTTTAAAAAACCAGATTAATCTTAGGGTGCATGTTGATAGCTTCAATCAGCTGTTTCATGCTGTTCTGAGATACAACAATTACATGACTACACACACTCAACACTCCTTCGTACCACTCACTTCATACAACAATCTCATTTCTGATTTTCAACATGCTATTGGGAAATCTGTTATCCAGCCCGTGTTACCCTCCAGGGTACTGATTATAAGCATGTAAATGCTACCTGAATACAAAGTAAAAAAAAGGAAACTGAAAAGGGATTCAAAGAGTTTACTGTCGTATTTTTCTACAAGATCATGATCCACATACTTCAAATGTTCACAACTGTAATCTTACATTGAGTTTTAAACCTCAATTATTATCTATCATACTTATTTTGGTATGGAGAACCCTGAACACAGACATAAAGCATTTAGCAAATAAGCCAATAACAAAATAAACAAAGTCCACATACATGGTGACTACATAAGCAACCCCTTCAAGGGCTATCTTTCACTAAGCAATAGAATGCAATTCTCAAACCCCGGCATTTTATATATATTTATACATATAAATATATATATATATTTCCTCTATAATTTATATTTATTTTTATATATTTATGCATGTAAGTTTATATGCTACATAGTATAAATCATAATCATATTAGGTGCAGAAAGTCCTCACACTGTATCTGAATTACTACTTAATTCATTTGAGCCTTTAGCAGTAGGAATAGGTAAGCTGCGCTCTGCCAAAGACATTCAGGAACAAAGGAGCACCAATAATCAGAACAGAACTACATGGAAATAAACAGTGGGGACTGACTGTATATTCAGTGTGTTTTTTAAACATGCAGATGACATTGAACCCCTAGAGAATAATCAGCTCTCCAATTCTGACACACATATCTCATTTGCCCCAGTCCCAAAGAAAACCTGTTGAAACCCTGCAATTCTCCTCCACACACCTGCATCTGCTCAGCCCACCACAAAAAAATAAATGGATTCAGACACCTCTAAAGATTTGGTACTGTGCATTCTCAGAATGTCTGTCATAAGGCTGCACATTGGGCACAAGCCCAATTTGACTGACTTTCTACCCACAAGAAATGCTGCCTATAGCTCTTTAAGCAGGAAAGCTCAAGACAAGATACAGGAACCACAGCTACCAAGTGACCCAAAAAGAGGAAAAGTTTGGTTTAGTTTTCTTTTCAAAGCATGTAATCTCCAAGCTTTAAAGAGAAAAAATATCATATCCCACTCTCAACCAAATCCCCCACAATTCCCTTTTGCTAATAGTTGTTTTTAAAGGCATACACATCTTGAAGCATCTTGTAATGCAAATAAAGGAACTTTCTTGAGGGGAACCAACTTGCCTATTCAACATATTTATTATTTTGGATGTTGAATACAGATACAAAATACCCAAAGCATCAACATAATTCTACACAACATAAAAATACAAAAACTTTTTTATCTGGAGCAGAATTCCCCTCATTGTAGCCAGTATGAATTAGCCTGTCTTCAGGCGGTTTTATGTATTTTTCATAGCAATTTTAAGAGCTTGCATTTTAAACAATATGAAAAAACGCCAAAAAAGCCCACCCACCACCACTACCAGGCTAAGCTTTCACATTGCTTTATGCAGTAGTGATCACAACCACTTCTAAAAACAGTTTCAGCTGAAGCACTTCACCAAGGCAATCACAAACCCTCGATAACCCATTCTCACTTTAAAGTCTACTAAACACGACAAAGATAATAACAATTGGTTGATACAGAAAAAAAAAATTTAGAAAAATACATGGAAAGCTGTAAGCAAGAAAGTTGCTACCAACCCATGGCTCAGAAAATGTTATATCTATTATGGAGTGATTCGTAAAAGCAACTCACTTTTACAGATTTGATTCTTCCATTAAAAGCCTGAGCATACAGTTACCCAAAGTAGCTTCAAAAAAACACTCCCAGTGTTCCAAACCTTAAAATTGGGAACCACTGTGTTGCAACATAAATAGATGGGAAAATCTCTTCACTGATCTGCTTGCACTGAAGATAAGAACTAAATGGCCATTCAGCACCAAAAGTGAAATCAAAGGATTCACAAGGAAACCTAGCAAAATTGTTAAAGCTTGTATCACAAGTCTATTAAAAAAAAATCCTAACACCCTTCTGGTTCTTATTGTTTGGCTTAACTGAATTTTTTAATTGAACTATAGTAGACCAAACAACAGAGAAAACAGTTGCCCTGCCTATCTGCACAGATTTGCTCTAGAACACTATTGCTGCTTATTGTCTTTTTTTTGCCTTGTCTCCTTTCCGCACTCAGAATGCAGTAAGCAAGGCTGAACTGCACTACTTTAGTGGTTTGCTGGATACATTTTGTTTTTTGAAGTGTCAAGCACATATGAAAATGAAAACACATAAGACAACTTCAAAGGAAGGATTACTCATGGAACAATCACTAAGCAGCATATAACCAGCCCTTCCCCAAGTGTTCTGTTTCTGCAGCCAGCAGCAGCCCTCTTAAAGAACTTCAAAAGAAAATATTAATAGATTTGAGAAAAAACCCCAAGCAACAGGGTCAGCCCTGAGCACCTCAAGACTTTTCAACCCAGTAAGAACAAGAGGTCACGAACTATAATTCTACAATAAGCACGAATTCCCTCTTGGGATATAACTTAGGAGGCACTCATCAGCTGAAATACACCTTTGTTACCCAAGTATTGGGCTGCAAAGTTTGTTTGGGAAAGTCATCCAAATGACTCAAACTGGTCAAAAAAGTAAAAACTTAGGCTCTCTTTATAGTTTAAGGGATATTACTAGGTATTTGACCATAATCTTAGAATATTCATCTTGTAAAAACGGAGATAGACAAGGTACTGGCATGCTATTTGGCAGGCAAGTTCAGCTAAAGTAATTTATCTGCAGCTTTTTAATAAAAACACCAGAGATTATGCAAGCATATGGTATATCAGTTATATTGTATTTTCAAGGGGTGCACAGGGTCACAACACAGCTACTGTAAAACAAACCCCAAAATTTTTACTTAAAAGAGAATGAAAGCATGACCATAGATGCCTAAATTCACTGAGGCAAGTGATGTTTCTCAACTTCAAAGTGATGCTCACAGTCTTCCAAGACCACTTAGGGTAAGCTTTGGCAATTACAAAATATAACTTGTACCTACCTTTTAAAAACCATTGTAACATTAAAAGCTACTTCTCTGGGGTTACAGATTAAATATGTCATCCCAGCCATCAACTCAGCAAGTTTTCCCATGCACACCAGAGCACTGAGAATTTATTATTAATTCAAAGACTGCAAGACTACATAAGCAAGGGAACTCTACAGCTCCCAAGCCTGCCACTACCCATTAATCCAACTTACACTTTGAGCCCTGGAGAGTCCTCAGTGTAGAACCGCCACATCCCACCAGTCCCTGTGGACGTGGCACGGCCTGCACTCCTTGTCCCGCAGCTGGCATTTTTCCTTTAATGGACAACAGAAGGAAACAAAGACCGAACAACACGTTAGTACTCCTTTAGCTTCTAGGACCAAACAGCCCAAGAGACTCGGCAGAAACAATACACTTCACAGAATCAATTACGCTGGAAAAGACCCGAGTCCAACCTGTGACCCAACACCACGTCAACCAGACCATGGCACAAAGTGCCACATACAGTCTTCCCTTAAACACCTCCAGAGACGGTGACTCCACCACCTCACTGGGCAGTCCATTTCAATGTCTAATTGCCCCTTCTGTGAAGAAATTCTTCCTGATGTCCAAGCTAAACATCCCCTGGCACAGCTTAAGACTTGTGCTCTCCTATCCTGTCACTAGTTGCCTGGGAGAAGAGAATGACCCTCTCACCTGGGTACACTCTCCTTTCAGGTAGTTGTAGAGAGTGAAAAGGTTTATCCCTGAGCCTCCTCTTCTCCAGGCTAAACACCCCCATTTCCCTCAGCCGCTCCTCATAGCACTTGTGCTCCAGACCCTTCCCCAGCTCCGTTGCCCTCCTCTGGACTCGCATCAGTCTGTGCTGCCACGTCAGCAGAAGGCATCGGCCC
>NW_008246059.1:1462269-1469118 GCF_000691975.1 Corvus brachyrhynchos
GGGCGGGTGGCTCCCGCGCAGCCTGTGCGGCCGCGGGCACGCCCTGTGCGCGGCCCTGCGCATGGCCTTCGTGGCGCTCTACGTGCTGCTGCTCAGCGGCGAGACCTTCGACGCCTTCGTGTGCGACCAGGTGCGGGGACGGACATGGACGTGGGAGCAGGAGCGCCGCTGCTGCCGCTGGCCCGACGGGAGGCGGGGAGGCTGTGGGCTGCTTTTCACTGAATCACAGAATTCTTAGGGTTGGAAGGGGCCTCTGGTGGTCATCTGCTCCAAATCCCCTGCCAAAGCAAGGTCACCTAGAGCAAGTGACACAGGAACGCGTCCAGGTGGGTTTGGGATGTCTCCAGAGAGGGAGACTCCACGACCTCCCTGGGCAGTCTTTTCCAGTGCTCTGTCACTCAGTGTAAAGAAGTTCTTCGTGTTGATGTAGAAGTTCTTGTGTTCTCGTTTATGGCCACTGCTCCTCATCCTGTCAGTGGGCACTGCTGAAAAGAGTCTGGCACCATCCCCTTGACACCCACCTTAGAGATATTTATATGAATTAATAGATCCTCTTCCAGTCTTCTCTTCCCTAAACTAAACTGGCCCAGTTCCTGCAGTCTCTCATAAGATAGATGCTCCAGAGCCCTGGAGTATCAAATCCCCACAAAATCTGATTCATTATGTGGAGTGCAACAAGCCAATAATGATACACTCAAGAGAGAAACATCGATTGTTCATTTCAGAGCTGTGCAAGCCTGGCTGCTCCTTGGTGTTCGACAAGTCAAGGACACCCCATCAGGCTTTCTGTACCATCTTTTATACACAGAAATTCAGAGTTAGTAACTTTCCAAGTGCAGTCTCTCATTATGTTGTGATTGGTTAATAATTTCCAGAGAAGGGCAGTGAAGCTGGGGGAGGATCTGGAGCACAAATCTTAGGAGGAGCAGCTGGGGGAGCTGGGGTGTTTAGCTGGGAGAAAAGGAGGCTTGGAGTCACCTTATCACCCTCTACATCTGCGTGAAAGGATGTTCTAGCAGGTGGGGGGGGTTGGTCTTCCTGACAGCTAGTGACAGGACAAGAGAACATAGTCTTAAGCTGCACCGGGGGAGATTCAGCTTGGACATTAGGAAGAATTTCTTCAGAGAGAGTGTTTATACATTGGAATGGAGTGCCCAAGGAGGTGATGGAGTCACCATCCCTGGATATATTTAAGGACTGGACATGGCACTTTATGCCATGGTCTAGTTGACAGGGTAGTGGTGAGTTATCGTTTGGACTCAATGATCTCAGAGATCTTTTCCAACCTAATTGATTCTGTCATTCTATACAAGTTGCATAACCCAGTTCACTTCTACACGTGCTCAGGGAAACGGTCTTCACCTGAGCAGGGGTATTTCTGACCTGTAGGTGTGTTTTCTAGTGTTATAATGAACACAGTTTAGCTATACAATACATGGACCTGGAGTATTTTGCGAAGTTAGCAGTGTATACATAGACACAAATCAACATCTTCATTTACTGCGTCCTTAAGGCTTGTTAGTTCCAGGATGTTGTTGACTAAGGAATGCTTGCTGCTGCCTGGTCCTCTGATTGGGTGTCCTTTCTTGCTGATTAGGCTTGAAAGTATATAGAGAATATCCTGAATTACAATAATCTTGATGTATTCCACATCAGTTTTGCAATTTCTCTCTTACATTCTGGAGCAGCTGGAGGGAAAGGATTCCACTGCCCCTTGGGCTCTGCTCCCAGCACCCGTGGTAGTGGCAGGAGGAGGTGGTTGGAGAAGTCTTGGGGCATGATGGGGCTTAGGTGGGGAGTAGGGTGCTTTATTCAGGGAGAAATTATAGGGCCACAACAAGGGGTCCTGGATGAGGGAGTACAACTTGATGTGCTTGTGGAGGGGAGAAGGGAGAAGGCACTTGGCTTGCAAAGCACTCAGTCCCAGAGCATGGGTTTGAAATCACACGTACACACTGGTGGCACTGTCACAAATAATTAACCTCTCCTATTGTCCCCTCTCTCCGGTTGCACTAGGTGTCTGCCTGCATTCCTGTACTTAGACTGGCCAGAACCCGTAAGAAGGTTTTGTTTTACTGTCACTTTCCTGATCAACTTCTGACCAAGAGAGAATCTTTCCTAAAGCGCCTCTACAGATGGCCACTTGACTGGCTGGAAGAGTACACGACTGGCATGGCAGACTGTATCGTTGTGAACAGCAAGTTTACTGCCAGCGTGTTCAAAGACACGTTTAAGTCCCTATCTCATATAAACCCAGATGTCCTCTACCCATCGCTCAACATCAGTAGCTTTGAAGAAATTGTTCCTGCAGACATAGCTGACCTGATACCGAAAAAGAAAAAGTTCTTGTTTCTTTCCATTAATAGGTATGAGAGGAAAAAGAATCTAGCATTGGCTCTCGAAGCTTTGCACGAACTTCGAGGGAGGCTTGATTCTCATGAGTGGGATGAAGTTCACCTGGTTATGGCAGGTGGTTATGATAAGCGAGTTCTGGAGAACGTGGAGCACTACGAAGAGCTGAGGAGACTTGCAGCCAAACTTAGTGTTAATGACCATGTGACTTTTCTGAGATCATTCTCAGATGAACAGAAAATCTCTCTTTTTAGTAACTCTGTATGTGTGCTTTATACACCAAGCAATGAACATTTTGGCATTGTCCCTTTGGAGGCAATGTATATGAGATGTCCAGTTATAGCAGTTAATTCAGGTGGTCCTTTAGAATCAATCTTGCATAATGTTACAGGATTTTTGTGTGATCCTCTGCCAACCCAATTCGCTGACGCCATGGAAAAAATTGTGCGAGATCCTCTCTTAAAGGACACAATGGGAGCAGCTGGGAGAGTGAGAGTTAAGGAAAAATTTTCTTCAGAAGCTTTCTCAGAACAGCTGTACCAATACATACGCAGATTAACAGAATAAAATTATGTTCCTATATTTTTCAACATTGTGTCTCTCATTTGTGTAGGGGACCAGTATTCATTGTGACTGATGAAGAACCAGGGATATCTGAATGTCCTTGTTTTGCTTCTTGTGCTGCCTTATGTCACTTGGCACAAAGAAGAAGCAAAACGTTTCCCACTGTGTCATTAGAAGGTTAAAATTTTCGTGTGGTAGACTGCTCTGCCATTGCAGGACTTCTTTTGTGTACTGTGCCTTGGAAAAAAGTTAAATGACAGTAACTTACTAGGAAAATTTCTGCATGTTTTTCTTTAATACTGTATGGTATGGCTGATTCAATTCACAAGATGTGGATTTGTCCAGATAAGACACGCACAGCTTTAGGTATTTAAAATGGTCATCAGTAATTTTTAAGCAAAGGAGCTATCTGAGCTGAAGTATGGAGAGAATTGTACAGTCCAACCAAGTGCATATTTAAAAAACACGGTGCTGTTAGGCATATGAATGGTATGGTTTTAAAATGAGTGACCTTTCACTGTGCTTGTCCAGTTGCATCGTGTAGTCCCACTGGGTGTCAAAAAAGCATAGAGGTGTGTGAGCAGGAGGAAGTGAGACTAGAATAACACCAAGGATATCAGCCTACCTCAGACAAAAATGTTAGTGGTGAAATCTATGTTTCTTCATTACCTGCAGTGCTTGAAGATCCAATTTTACTTTGGGAATTTCTGGTTTGTAGATACTGAAATAATATTCCCTATATTTAACATTTCATTCTAAATTATAGCACACTTTTTATAAAGGTCTTAATCTGGACCAGGCAAAAAAGACATTTTAATTTGCTTAATTCAGTGGTAACTTCATGTTCTCCTAATGCAGTGAGTGCACATATGACAGTAATGTGATTTTTTTTTTTTTTCAAGCTGGTCTGGGGCAAGGCATATATTTTTTGTTCATCTACCTCTCTTTTAGTGCATCTTCATTAGTTAGTTGTTGTGTTTGGTTATAACACACATAATCCATACAGTTAAATTTTAAGGGTGAAAATAGATTGAGTAGCTACAAATTCTTCATGCTTTGAAGTCCAGTGTTATCTATAAAGTGCAGTTTGTAATGTGGTAGGAAATACAATTTATATCTGAATTCTGCAATTTCTATTCAAAATAATTCCAGGCATTTCCACATTAGCACTTCACAAGAGAGAGACCATTCTTGCTGTTGCTTAGGATCAAAACCCAGGTCACAGTATACTTACAAGGCTTTTATTTGAAATAAAACAAACAAAAATCCACAAAGGTTGTCCTTGCCTTTAATCAGGAAGTTGGAATACTCAATTCTTATTCATTATGGAGTGAGAGCAGGTGGTTTCACAGGCCTGATTTCCTGCATTTCTGCTCCTTTCCCACCCTTAAAAGTTTTCCTAAATCTTTGTGCAACTTTTTCATCATGGGCATAGGAATGGATGACTGAAGGACCAGAAGAGACAGTGAAATCAATCTGTGGTCAGATTAACACTCTCAAGACACATTTGGCCTGGGTTTTATGTTCCAGTTAGAAGGTACAAGGTGGTTGGGACCAGTTCCTGTGCTTGGTTAGTCTGTGTTACATTCTCCTCTCTCAGTTGCACTGGAGTTAACCTGGAGCCTAAGAGACACATCGGTGTACGCTCACCAGCATGGCTGCAGGGGTAGCTCCTTTTCTGCTCCAGCCTTGGCCTCCAGTCCGTTCCTGAGCTGTGTTGCTGGCAGGCATGTACCTGGTCCTATATCCTGCAGCTTCTGTTCCCTGAATTTCATGGATTCCACTTGGACCTGACCTGCCATCTCAGGTTTCTGGTGATCACTGTGACTGTCAACAGCTGCTACTGTCACCAGGCTGCCCTGCTTGGGTACTGTGTCCTGGTCGGTGAGGTCGCTGTCCTGTGATGTGATCTCCCATGGCTTTTCACTGTCATCCCTTGCAGAGCAGCCCCAGCCCTGCTGCTTCATGGCAGGTGGGTTGGACCACCTCAAGCCCAAGGCTGACTGTTACAGAGCCTGGTCTTCAGGCTCCCCATCAGCTGCAGATTAGCCTCAGATTCCTGCAGGAAGCTGTGGTCAATGTGTAGAAGTGCAGCACAGCAGTGTAGGCTGCTTCAAGATCTCTTGCTTCCCATCTTGAGAAACCTGATCTAGTAAGAGATATTCCTGCCCATGGAAGGGAGGTTCGATGACATGGTCTTTAAAGGTCCCTTCCAACCCAAACCATTCTGTGGTTTTATGGTCTTCCAGAGCCATTCAGTGGGGACTGCACAATTATATTAGGGTTTATTAGTAAGATATGGCTAATCTTTACAGCCTATCCATGTACCATATATCCCAAGGGACATCAGATGATCAACAGCAGTAATATCCCAGACCAACCTGGACTGTGGCCATGTGGGACATAATGGCCCTGTGATCCAAAACCAGATGACTTAGTTCATTTAAACAGTTTGCAGTGGCCAAGCACTGGAATGCTGGAGCTCCATCGGGGGAAATAGTTGGTCACTAAATACACGAATCAGTTGACTCTGGAAACTGAGTGTGAAGAGCAAGCCCATTTAAAGTCTATGTCTGTCTGTGACACCCACAAAATGAGCTGGGTAGGACTCGCCTACCCCAGAGCCTGGGGCAGTCTACCAGTTGTATTCTGGTGGTAGGTCAGCACCACTGTTGGTTCTTCTGCTGCCTCAAGAGTGCGCTACCACTCCTCAGAGACAGCTTGGTTTGCCAGGTGCCGTTTGTCTTAGAGGTCAAAATTCCTTTTTGTGGGAGCGATCTGTCTAAAGAAAAAGACATGGGGGCATGGCTCTTGCTTTGGTCTCGATTATGGGACAGTATGGCCCCTCTGGCCCAGAGACATCTGCTTCCATAACGAAATGCCAGCCAAGACCTGGGCAGGACAGTAAAGCAGGACGTGGTGAATAACTTTTTCTGTTCCTCAGGAGCTGTGTGTGCTTCTCATGCCCATGGGAAGTGAGGCCCCTTCCAAGTAGGTACCACTAGAAGAGCCATGATACTGAAAAAACATGTTTTGAATCATCAGAAGAAGTTGGCAAATCCTAAGAAAGTCTGCACTTCCTGGATGCTAGAAGGGAATGAGCGGAAAAGTGCTTTCTGAACCAGGTGCAAACACTATGAGGATCTTGTGATACTATTTGGTCTCTCCTGTACTCTGACCACTTTCCATGGTTCTGCACATAATGTTCTGCATACTCTGCTTGTTAACTGTCTCATGGTGTTCTCGGCATCTTCATGTTCTCCAGTGCTCAACAGGCAACAGGCTATGCCAGGAAAGTTCTGAGTCACTTGCAGCAGTGGTGACTCCATGTCAAACCCCAGAAATCAGATCTTTTCAACAGCACAGGGTGGAGTTCCTGGGATACCTGAGAGACCCCAACTACTGGCATGTTGATCCCAGATAGGCTAAAGCCGCCTTAAAATGGCAGGCTCCTGTGAAGGGTCAGAAAGCCCCATGCTTTTTCTTGACAAAAAATGTGGAAAACTGGCAGTGGAGGTGGAGTGTCAGAGGAAGAGATTTAATCTGTGATTGTCCTTAAATGTTTTCAGATTATGCTGTGACTCGTGTTTTTATGTTCTTATGAGCCCTGAGGTTGGCTCAGTTGGTTAAAGCAGGGTGCTAGTAATGCCAACGTGGTGGGTTTGATCCCTGCATGGGCCATTCACTTAAGAGTCAGACTCAATGATCCTTGTGGATCCCTTCCAACTCAGACTATTCTGTGATTCTGTGAAGATATTTTTCTGTTCTCTTGAGCATCTCTTCATCTAGTCTCATATTGTCATAGAATCGTAAAGTGGTTTGGGTTGGAAGAGATATTAAAGGCCATCTAGTTCCATGGGCATCTAGTTCTAGTGCCATGGGAAGGGACACCCACCACCAAACCAGGTTGCTCAAAGCTCCATCCAACCTGCT
>NW_008246059.1:1469168-1472293 GCF_000691975.1 Corvus brachyrhynchos
GGTTTAAAGACTCACACATGAAAACAAAGTTTTAGGTTTATAGAAGAAAGGGACTTCTCCTTTCAGAAGTGCAGGCACTCAGTGAGTTCCTTATTTTATGAGAGTGTAGCTTTGTTTCCTCTCTCCTTCCTCTCCTCCTTTTTGGAAATCCAACAAGAATCTTGGTTACGGACATAGAATCCAGGATATTTTTATCAGTGACAAGCTTCCTGTCAATTAAATGGAAGCAGCTCCAACATGAGAGGACACTAAGTTCCCCCATATTTTACAAGTCAGCATGTTCTAGGATGTATCAAGTACCTTTCATTGTGCTGTCTCTAGACCAACACAATACAAGAAAACAAGGCTGACCAGCGCTGTTTCCAAAAAGGAAGGTTTTTAAACAATAATTATTTGTACCGGTTTTGAACCTGTTCCAGAAATACATACTTTTCCCTCCCTTCTCCTTTATTTAAATTAAAAAATTGTTTATGAGAATTTTCTTTAAATCAAATTGCATATGCCTTATGCAATCTGCTGTCAGAAGAAATATTAAATATTAGACTACTATAATTAAATATATTATCATTAGTCTACAAGAAAATGGAAGTTTTAAATTCATATCCCAATTAAAAAATTGTTTATGAGAATTTTCTTTAACTCAAATTGCATATGCCTTATGCAATCTGCTGCCAGAAGAAATATTAAATATTAGACTACTATAATTAAATATATTATCATTAGTCTACAAGAAAATGGAAGTTTTAAATTCATATCCCACCAGTGTGGTGTGAAGGATGATGCAGCAAGAAGAAAATGGCGGCAAGGAGGATTTAATCTCTTCTCTTCTCTTCTCTTCTCTTCTCTTCTCTTCTCTTCTCTTCTCTTCTCCCCATATTTGCATATCCTGCTACCTTCTCTTACACCCCAAATAAATAAAAAGAAGCCAAATAAAGAAGTTGTTTAAAGCATAGTTGGAAAAATAAAGGCAGAGTATGTACAGGGTATTGGGCGTGAGCAAAGAAAGGCAAGGAGAGAGGTGATTAGGCTTTAGAGTTTCTGCACTTACCAATACTGTAGGCTGGAAAGTGCAAAGACAGGGTTTTCCTTCTTCAATTTACCTTTAATATTTCTAGTCAATAAGATAGGTTACAAACAAATAATTTAATATGCATATTTTTATACACTCTTTTTCAGATTCTAAAAAGAAATCTGAAAATTTCATGATTAAGCCAACCTGACCATGGTCCTTTTTTTCCTTTCCCCTCCCCCTTCATTGCTATTTTTTACAATTTTACATAATATAAAAAATTTATAGATTTTAACATTTGCATGGAGTCTATAAAAACCTCATGCTACATTATCATATTGGTAAACTTTATTATTTTTTATTATGGCTTTATTCTCTCTCATGGTTGAAATGGCTGATCTTTTATTTTGAATTGTAATTTATTATACAGTTAATATCGCTGGGGTATTTTTAACAAAACAATAACTAGAATACTGAAAAAAATATAGTATTAAGGAAGGGGTATATTCAATAGCGTGAATGTTAACGCAAAGAGTAGAGAGGGAAAGACATTTTAACTCTAGTTATCCTTATCTGCTTTTATGGTGAAAGTAGAATGTGTGACCCAAAAATATATAAATTATGGGTTAGTCTCCATTGATTTATGGGTGTGCAGTTCTTTAGTGCCCATTATCCTATGCCCAAGATTAACTGTGTTGGTTCCAGATTTTTGCACTGTTGGTCGTATGAGAAGACCAACAAATCTGACCTCATGAACTCTTAGACAGATCTAAGATTAAGATTACTGTATCTTTATGACCCCAATTTCTGTGCACTGAAAGACAGAAAAAGTATAATGACTGACAAAATGAAAATTGAAATAATTTGGAGTGGTTTTACTTGGAGAAAGGGAGCAAAAGTTACTAAGTTTAAAAACCCATATATAAGATAATCAGTCTCAGGGAAATTGGTGGCACACACCATATTTTGACTTAATGAACTTCTCCCCTCACAATTATGCACAGAACTCCTGCACTGTATAGCAAGCTTTGTGAAAGATAAAATTCTGGTCTGATTTACTCTTTTAAATCTTCAGCCTGGCCTAGGATTAGCCCTGTAAACAAACCTACAGCTGAACAAGGTGCTGTGTGTAGTAACAAACAAACCTCATAATGATTGACTGCTGGAAGAGATCCTGACCATCACCTCCTCGAGGAACACAGGACAAGAGGACAGAGAACTATGGAAGCATGAAACCTGTCTGGAGCATGTCTCTTGCTGGCACCCCTCTTTTAGCACCTGGCATGAGACAGACCATTTACCTCCTTCATCCCCCTTTTAACCCCCCTTTTCTTAATAAAGTGAAAGCTCAGAAGCCTAACTTGGCAGAGGAAAGCTCGCTGGGACCAAGTGACTGGAATCTGGCAGGACATTTGATGCCCCACCAAGGTGAGAGAGGTCCAAGCAGAATTCCTGCAAGAGCAGTGCAGAATTTGCAGCCACTGAATGAAGTGGGGGCTCAACAGTGGTTGGGAAGAATGAAACCATGTTGGTGCTGACAAAGGAAACAACATTCAAATAGGCCAGGGAGAAATCCAGGGCAATCTCCATTCCCAGGTATCTCAGTTTCTCTCCCACCAAACCTTTCTCTTACCTCTCACACCTGTCTGGATTCAATCAGGATAGAGTTAAGAGTGCCCAGGGAGAGGAAGAACTGCTTGGTTACTAGGGAACAGGGAGTCAGGAGCTGTGTGCCATGAAGTGGGCATCCCACCAGTGTCCAGGCAAGGTGAGCAGGGGGGGCCTGGTGATGTGTGAATTACAGAGCATAGCTGTTGCCCAGCTGTGAACTTAGCAGAAACAAAACCAGAAAGTAGCCTTTGCTCCAGGCAAATGACTGTATCAGCTGGGTGAATGCACTGGCTGTGTAGCTGTTGAGTTTATTGGTTTAATGAAAACAATACAAATATACCAGCACAGCTCAGTCCAACGTGGAGTATAACTTGCAAACAACTAAAGTGGTGGTCCAAATACAGTAACTGCTTAGAAAGTCCATCAATAATTGTGACTAGGAGCTGGAAACTATAGTAGATAGCACACAAATAATACTAGATATAAGAATTTGCTTTCAGACAAA
>NW_008246059.1:1472680-1487541 GCF_000691975.1 Corvus brachyrhynchos
AATCTAATATGATCCTTGATCCATATTCAGACCTCTTCTGTTCTTTAACAGAACCTCTCTATTTCTAAGTATCCCAAACCATGGAAAAATAATTAAGAGGCCGCCCAAAGAGCACATAGAGTGCTTGAAAGACATGAAAATAGACAACTCTCTTCCTGAAACAGTTCCAGTCCCAGGAAAAATGTATGCATTGACATAAAAAGCAATATACTATGAGAATTCTGCTGACAGGAGATGTTCCATTCATCCAGTACCTGATTTATTATTACTTAAAGGAGAGGATGTTTTGTCACCTATTCCAGCAGCATCTAATTTTCTGCATAGAAGTATTCTTCTAACATTTTTGTGGGAATTCAAGACAAGAAATTGGCGCTTTTAGCTTAAGATACTGTCCCCGTTTGAGACAAATTTGGAGGAACATCCAAAATCAACATCCTCTAATAGAAGGCAGGTTCAGAAAGAATTTTCCTCGAAGGAAAGAGAAAGGAAAAAAACTATTTATATAGCAGACACAATGGGAAAAGAATAATGCTAAATAATAAAACCTCTCTCTGTGGAGAGAATCTGGTAAATTCTCAGAGTCGTTTCTTTGGGTGTGTTGTCTCTCTCTCTCTCTCTCTCCTCTTCGGAGCTGTATTGGCATGGGCCCCCTCTGGGCCTCGGTGGAAAGTTCTCCCAGTGAGCTCTGGTGTTCTGAAAAGCTCCAGAAGAAAAGAAGGAGCTGAAGTCCCAGGGGAAAAAAAAAACGTTTAACTCTCCGTCTCTCTCCAGTGAAACAGAGCCAAAAGCTGTCTGAAAAGCAGCAAAAGGTGCTTCCTCCACTCTTGCTGTCACAGAAGCACACAGAGGAGTAGAGTGACCTTGGAGCACAAACTACTTTGAAAAGTTTGTCTGGCTTTTTTTTTCTTTCTCTCACATCCAGTTTTAAAGACACAGAAAGGCACAGGAATCATGCCTCTATATCCCCTATAGAGCGGCGATAGGGGATACACTTCATAAAGTCACCCCAAGACAGATACCAATTTGTGATTTACTGTGAATAAAATCTTCATCTATGAATTTTTAATCACTGAAGTTATATGTTAGTCCATGATAGGTGAGAGGGTAAAATTCCCCATCTTGAATTCCTGTTATATTTCATAAATAATCTGGGATGCTCAAGTCTCAAAGTACTTTGTGTATACATGAACCCACTGTGGAGACCTGACCTTTTGAGTGAGACACGTCCAGTCCAAGCTGTCGTCCATGGGAATAAAAATGCTCACAGTAACGTTACCTTCTGCCTATATATTCTTAAAGGGAAGTCAGTTCCAAGAACTTATGGGTTGTGGGGTTGTTGGTGAGACAACATTCTAGAGGCTGAAGCAGATATCAATTAGAATTAAATTTGTAATCTTCTCTGCAGTGAGTAAGGGCACTTGCCATTAATCTAACATAGTAGTTTAACCCTGCAGCTCTAAATACTTCTCTATTTGACAAGGGAAAAAGATTTTGATTACATACCTGTTTAAAATTAGGAAAAATACACTCTGATTCATACAGGTGAAAAGGTTCTCCAAAACATAATATGAAAAAACTATCGACTATGGTCATCTAAAATAAAGATGAATAATAGAGGTGGAATTTTTAAAAATTAACAGACAACAGTCCAGAAGGATTAGAAAACATGTGTCAACCTGATAGGAATGAGTAAACACAAACATTGCTTCCTTTAGAGTACAAAGAACCTGGTACCTACACTTTGAGAAGTTTCCTTGATTTTTCTCTGGTTCCAAGCATGAGTATTTCCCCAAAGGTAACTTAAAGCAAAAATCTCTGGAGCAAAGGAGACAATTTCATCTGCTCCTTGCAGTTTCCATGAAATGAAAATTGTTCTGCCAATCCTAATAACAGGTCAAGAGAAACTGAAACCTGGGACCACTGTGCACAGAAGAGCAGCAAATTTCAAAGAAAGATCCATTTTGAAGAAGCAGATCCACTAGAGCACAAAGCAGTCAGAAAAATATTAAAATAAATGGCTAATAAAAAGGATTAGAAAGATATGCAAAGGCCTGAAATAAAACACTCTGTGCCAGGGTCTTCTTCAAATCAAGACCCAGGAGAAATCAGGACTTTTCACAGGCAATCATAACAAAGGCAGGATTTTCAGCAAGAAATATGCTTTTCTCCAAAGAAGGTGGCTTCCTCCTTGAAACAGTCTCCTGAAAGGCATTTTTCTCAATCAGACATAAAATAGGTCCAAATCACATATATTTCTTAAAGAACTAACTTGGAGGAATAACATTGAGATATGTAAGAAATTATATATAATTTTCTTCACAGTAATATGAATTTGAATCTATATACATCTGTGTACACATGATTTATTTTAATGAACTGGAGGAAGGCACAGCCTCTTCAACCTCAATTCCAAATAGATAAATATATTCTGAATTAAGAAAATATGTAATAGAAAATCTTCTTATGAACTCAGCTGATACAGTAATATCCTTTGTATCTTCATCTAGAACCTGATATATCATCAGTTTGGGTTGCCAACCATGAAATCCTTTTTATGTGCGAACAACTGTGTAATTGCTTTGGACTTGCAGAAGAGTTTTTCAGAAGAGAGGAAAAAGTACTATAAACCCAAGCTGTTATGGTGCTGAAAGCAGCCACTCCTCAAGTCCAGAAAGGTTGTATTGGCATCGATACCTTGTGTTTGCTGTCTCTTGCACTCCCTGTCCCCTTGTCCGGTAACTGTTTGCTTTTATCGGGTTTCGTTTCCTCAATCTCTTCACCTTTGTACTTCGCCTCTGTACTGTTACATGTGATACAAGAAACATCTTCCTGTTGCAAAATACTCAGGAATCTGTTCTCCTTATCTCTGTTTCATCCTAGAATGGCCTTTGTGGTCACCATGTACAAGAAGAAAGGAGCAGAAGTTGCTGCCTGTTGTGATTAATGCTTCATGTGATTGTATGTGGCATTGAGATGCTATTCTCTTATGAGTGTGTGAAAGCCCTACAGAAGAGTGAAAGAGAGATTAAATCTACAATACACTTTGTTCTGTGAGACCTCTTCCAATGACCATGGTATGAATTTGGAAAAAAAGATTCCTCGTGCTCAGATACCAGTACCCAATCACTGCAATATTACAGCTGCTTGGATGGAAACTCCTCTGGATCATAAGCAGATGATAGTCAGGAAGATTAACTCCTTTTACAACTTAATTCAAATCTCCTCTCTCTTGCCTGCAGGATTTATCTAGTTTTCACCTTTCTCCTTTAAGAACCCTTTTATTTCAGATTCTCTCACTCAGGCAAAGAGCAAAATCATTTGTAGTGGCAATAGAAAGTTGATTAAAACAAACAACAAAGGCTCTAGTTTCAGCAAGTTAAAAAACACTTAAGAGCATTAAACAGACAAAACTAAGGCAGGATCTGAGTCTGATAGATTCCCACAGTAGGTTTCATGTGTTTCCTTTCCACAGGGCTCTACATCTTTGCTCCATCATAGTGATTCTGGGCTCAAAGTGAACCTTAGACCTGTGCTGTTAACACTGATGCATAAAAGGCCAAGCAATTGATTCCCAATGTTCCTGTAAAATTACAGGCTACACCACACTCACTCCAGGCCTTTACAAGGTGAGCAAAATAACTAAGTTCACATTTGAAACTCTCACCTCCCCAAAATATTCGAATTGGCCATTTTACTGTGCTTGGTGCTGGTCTTGATGGACAGGGACAGGAAGGATAAAACCAGTTTTTCCACTTTGCAATGTTATTTGTATTCCTTCAGTAACAGACTCCCTTTGCTAATTGCAAAGAATACTTCAACCCCTACCGAGGAAAAGAGCAGGAGAAATGGATGGGGGTGGGCCTACAGCCAGAAAGTTATCCATAGACTTTCAGATGACATCTCATTTAAGCTGATGAAACTCACTTTTGCATGAGTTGTGACATAACCATGGCAGGAACTGACAAGTGTCAAAATCTTGTGGAACAAATAAGATTTCAAGTCCTATTCCTCTGTACCAAAGAAGAGCCAGCAAATACTACACATTTATTCTGCTTTTTCCAATGGCACTAACTACTCTCAGCAGCTTCACTGGCACTCTGCAAGCATGTCCAATTCTCTCGTTTACGTAGAAAAGCTGCTGATACTTAAACTGAACTTTCATGGCTTTTCCATAGAGACACATTCCTAAATATCACTCCGCTGTGGGGAATAAAGAGTTACTCCATGCTCCATCATCAGGACTGGGGGTTCTGTGCAGATTCTGGAACCTCAATGTTCTAATGGCACACCAGTGTCTTACTAGAACAAATCAACAAGCGTGGACCTTGGCACAAAGGAAAGATAATGGTAAGAAAGAGACAGATGTAGGTATAACTAGATCATGGTGTCAAAGTGCAAATGGGGAAATTTCCAGCTTTTTCCCCCTCACAGTCATGTAAGGCACTGGAGGATACTGTGACCTCTTTCAACTAATCAGGTCCTACAGCCTGTTTTTTCCCAGAATAATGCCTACCTGAATGATCGAGATAAACAACACGACAAGGTGATTTCCTTGTAGCCCCTCTCATCATCACACAATGCAATCAAGTAGGGGCAGTGAGTGCAGTAGATGGGTCTATATTGTGTAAGGAGAAGAGATGAGAGAGGATTGCTCTTGAAATGCTGGCACAGTTTCAGCTACTTTACAGTACAGACAAGGTCTGGAACCATAAAAGCCCTGTGATGTGGGCAGCACAGGCTCACGCCAGTCTGCTCAATCAAACAAGTAACAAAACACATAGAAAATCCATCTAGGACAGAATGATCCATCTAGGACTGTTCAACTTACCTGCAGTAAATAGTTTTTCCAGTGTCTTATCTGCAGCCACCACAAGCAACAGAAATCTCTTCATTATTTATTGTTAGTACCTCGTGATTTGACATTTAATTTAAGTCTTTCACTGTGTCTTGCCCAGCAGCTTTAGCATTATAAATAGGGAAGCACTTTCTTTCCCATTTAAGGACTAGCCACAAGGATTTAGATCTGTTTGATGAATCTTTCCATAAGGCTTGCATCATGTTGTCATAAATGGGTGATGTTCAGATTTCAGGCTTCTCTGTTATGAGAAAAGTTGCTTAATTGCTGAAGGCACTATTGCTTCAAGGCATTTATCCATGGGCAGACATGTTTCCCTAAATACTGTAGAGATTAGGAAGTTTTTTCTTTTGTTTAAAGTTGTAAACCTCATTACAAACAGTTTTTTGACAGGGTTTTTTGACATTTTTTTTTTCTGTTACAAAAGCTTCCATGGCACTTAGGATACCAGGCATTTTTTACACAGGGAGCAGTCAGGTAGGCCACAGACAACATGCCCTTGGCAAATCCATGTTGAGTAGTGCTGATTGCTTTCTTATACTTCACGTGCTTAGGTATGGCTGCCGAGAGGATGTGCTCCATGGTTTTTCCAGAGAGGGCTTTTACTGTGTGGTTTTCTTACTGTCCTTCATCCTTATTCATGCTGCTTTACCCTTTACAATACCTCAGATGCTGTACTGCATTTATTTGTAGCCTCCATTCTCAAACCAGAAGATTAATGCCAAATCCAAACATCCTTCAGATGCAAAAAAATTCCAATAAACATAAAATAAGAGATTTCTCCTAATTGAAACAGGCTGTTAAGGCCTAGAAGAATCTAAAAGAAGCAGCCACTCATTGCTCCTCCAAGAAAGCCTCTCAGTCCTTTCAAGCGTGGTCTGAAACCTATCCATGTATCTTGCAGCTGGAACTGAGAAGTAACTCAGGCCCTTTGCCCATGTAAGAGATTTTGTCAATAATTGCTTTTCAAAGCACCCATAAAAGCATTTCCAGTACTTATGCTTGCATAGGTACTTACTTGTATTAGTGTCTGAAACCTCTTTATCTATATTAAATGCTTATACTATGCTTATTAACATAATGCCTGAGTAGCATACTACATATGGCCTCAGAAATGTCCTGAAAACAGGAAAGTAGTAGTCCCTTCAACTTACAGGCAAGGAGAAGTCCATATATTTTAAGCTCTCTGTGCTCAGCTTCTGTCTTCTGACAAGTCTTGCCCTTTCATTTCTGAAAACAGGACTTTGTTTTGGTCCCTTGGACCCTACAATGCTGACCACAGACAGACATAGTTGGAGTGCACTCCTTGGATGCAGAAGCTGCAGTCTGGGAGATCAGGAAGCGATCTGGCAAGTCACATAGCTGATACCATCATGAACTCATGTCCTCTGGCTTGGACTATAGATGCTAGGCACCACAGACTCCTTTTCCTCCTCCTTCCTCTGGCAGCAGCTTCTGTGTGGACTGAGCCCACCAGGCCTGCCCTAGGATCTGCTGGATCAGGTTCCCTGGCTGAGGAAGCAGCTGCCCTGAGGGACCTGAGCCATTCTGAACTGCTCAGCACTTTCCCTGGAGCACAAACTCTGCTTATCCATGTGGGATCCGTGAACTAGAAAAGGTGCCCATACTTCCATACACTTACTCAGTGTTTGCAGATTGCGTTTTGAAATGGCTTTATTAAGGCACCAATTGTCATTACATTTGAATAGCAGTGAGAACTCAGTGTTGTTAATAATAGTACTTCGACCATGAATTCTATTGCTTCACATTTTATTTTTGTTTTCAACATACTTCTTCCAGAAAAACATATCATCTTACATTTCTTTAAGATAGGGGTATAGCTTATTAGTTGCTTGTGTACTTGATCTATTATCTTCATGAACCTGCTTCCTAGATTTCAGAAAGACTTAGAGCTTTCCCTCAAGTCTAGACATCTTGAAGACTGTATGAACTGATTGAGACTCTTCTCCTTCCCAGAGGCTAGAATAACCTGTATTCCTGTACTCTGAGGTTTTGTTTGTGTAACTGGGCATGGAAAGACTGCAGCCTCAAGGTCAAACAGAATTCTGACTTGGCAGATAACACAGTTTCGTCATTTATGTATGCATTTTGTTTTACAGAATAATATATAAGGGAACAATTCATCTTTACCTCTGTTTTCAGGCTTAAAAAATCAAAGACCCTGCTGTTGACATTTATTTGTTAACTGAAGTAACTTTCCTTATTTTGTAAAACAAGCCTTGTAAGCTTAAGGAAAGGATCTGCAGTGCAGGAATAATGGCTTGTGTTAAATGTCTTTGGAATAAAAATATTGCTTCCCTCAGAACACTGGCACTGGCTATTCCATGACATCTTTCAAGTACCGCTGTCCTTAGAGCCTTGAGAATGATGCCTAGATGTCCATTTCAGTCTGTCAAAGGCATGTGGCAGGTCAGCATAGGAAATTAAAGAGGCAGCAGGAAGCCCAATGTACTAATGAAGACTTCCTTGAAGGCAGAGAACAAATGGGACGTGACTCCATGTCTGAGTGGTGCTTCTGCTCCTGGTTCCTATGGTGCTGCTCTTGAAGGGCCGAGTCCTGATCTGGGTGAATCCTCTGAGCTTGAGCATGCAAGGCAGAGCTACTCCCTCTTTTGCAGAGTCTGTTTTGAGCAGGGTCTCATTTCATATGCTTGGACTATGGAGTAAAGTCCTGGCATAAACTACAACATCAAGAGTGACTATGCTCTCCAACATAATATTAAGGTCAAAAGCAGAGGTGCCACTGTGAGGTACGATCCTGTCAGAGGGAGCTTTGAGGAGAACAGGCTGGAATTTGGATGTGCAAAGTGGACATTAATAAGATTTTTGCCACCTAACTCCATTTAAGGTCTAAACTTAATCTTCTCAGGATACTTATTCAAAGGCTTTTTTCTGGATTTCTAGCTGGAAATTCTGTGGAATTTCAGCTGATATAAGTGTGCAGTGCATATAGATGTTACACGTCTGTAGTTCTCCTTCTAATAGCACACAAAATTAAAACTTCCAAAGCTGGAATTTTCTTCTCCCAAAAAGCCACCAGTGCAACTTTGTGATTTGTTTCATCTGTAACGCAGAGATGATGGTGTCTTGCTTTCAGCAGATGAAAATGATAATAAAAATCCAAATGACACACACATAACCTAATCCTGAAAAAGGATGACATATGAAAATATTGTATGACTTACCTGTAAACGTCTTTTTGACCTTGGCTATAAAACTTCTGGGTCAATCACTTCCTAGTATTTCCCTAGCTATAGTAAATTTGGTTAATACACCTAGTAGAAAGACTGGCAAGTTAAAGGATGTGATTCTTTACTCTGTTACACACTCATGAGTACTCATCTGTACCTTTGAAAGACAGATAAAGACCATGCAATAATTAATATATTCTAAAAAGAGATCCAGAAGTTCTTGAGAAACATTATTATTTATTTCTGAGGAAAATTGATTCATTATATGATTAGAGATTCACTAGACACATACCTAAATTAAGTTAGAAGATAAATTTCTTAGGTATCAGAGAAGTGGCCCTACAATCCTCTGATTTTGTAAGCTAACAATAGCTTTTTAGCTACTTATATCCTAAAGGTAGGGTTTTAATAAGGAGGAATATGAAGAAGATGGAGCATCTCCTTGGAGGTGCACAGATAAAGGACAACAACAATGACATAACTTGCAGAATTCTGACTAGATATACAGGAATAAAAAATCACTTTAGTGATAGTCAAATAATGGACCAAGTTCCACAGAGAAGACGTGTAATCACCATCTGTGGAGATACTTAGAACTCAACCAAGTGTGTCTCTGAGCAAGTAACAGGATAATTCCCTGGCTGAACTGGATGATCTCCAGAGCTTCCTTCCAACCTAAATTTCTGTGTGATTCTGTGATTATGACTACATACAGATGTCTTTCATTCACATGAATCATGTGATGTCACTGTGTGAGCTCGTATCGGTCCCTTGATATCATAATATCAGTCTTTTGGGGTTCTTTTCTGTTCTTATTTTACACTGTATCAATCCTCACAGACACTGGAAATTTTTAAATCAGATAATTGTGTTTGCTGACCTACCCTAAGCATGACAATGGTCATATGTTAAATGCAATTTCATTGACTGGTTTTTTGGGAGACTTTACCTAATATGGCTTGATAGCAAGATCCCTATTTTTTCACAGCAAATGTGGCTTTATAACTAATAAAACTAGTGCTACCTGTATTGTGAAGAGTTTTGCCATTTTTGACCTATCTAGATGGCCCCTTATTCTAGTGGAGTTACTTTGGAAGCATCTTGGAATATCTGTATCAGTTATAAGCGGCTTCTATGTATTTCTTCTTGGGTGAAATGAAAAATTTAATTATACGAAAAAAATGCAAATTGCTGCCAACTGTGTTAACTGTGAGAGAGTTGCATTATCTTCTAACATAAATTGTCAGTGAATTGAAGAAAAGACGTTTTGGAAGCTGATCTGATTACTGTCAGGGAAAGTGCTCAAACTCAATTGTTGGCAAATGTCCAGTACCCATCACTGAACGATCATCACCTCATCATTCAGTCTTCTCAACTGACATGCAAAACAACATCCAAATATTCATTGCACATCTGTGCTGGACAGATTATGCATTAGCAATTCAAATCAATTCAATGTACAGGCAGTTTCTGTAAAGGCGTCTGTTTGGGTGAGATGCCTTGTTGTCTGGGACGGATAATAAGGCAACTCTGTCTAATCTTGGAGAACAATCAACCCATCTTGAGAAGGTGACGGACTACGTATGCTCTTGCCCTGACAGCACTAGAACAATGGCCCCATAATGCACTTGACTCAGCTGGTAATAAAATCTACTTTTGATTAGCAGCCATGGCTTGTGTCAATCACTGCATGATGTACCATTGTCCTCTGGTCCTGAACACAGTTTATTTACAGGGAAACAAAAGCTTTTTGGATATGGCTGCTGCCCAGAGATTGCAAAATAGATTGAGCTGTCAGCCTCACACACTGGATGAAGATTAATGAGTTGTGCAGACAATAAATATGAAGCAATGACCATAAATATGCTAATAGGTATTATCCATATACACTATAATTGCTACAAAAATTAAAAAGTAGTGTAAAGGAAATAGGTCAGAGGGTGACAGATAGATAATCTTGGATGCTGAAGATCTTTGGTTCAGTCAGATTCTCTACAGGTTTATATCCTTCAATTAGACCCTTCAAAAGATTAATTGTTTAAAAGCTGTTTGAATAATCTCTTTTGAAACAGAGGTTTATGGGAAAATGTTTATGAAAAAGTGACTTCAATGAACATGTTATTGAAATAAAAAAGGTGACTACCAAAAGCAGAGATTAATGTCTCTGATCAGCTGCCCAGCTTCACTATGAGGTAAATATTTCTAAGTGGCACGCTAGTGGGGACTGCAAGGAAAACATACCAAAGAGACACAGCAGTTTATATGCACAGACACAAGTGATTAAGGTCCTTCCAAGCAAAATATAGAAGAGTTGCCTGCACATCTGATCGCATTGGTTTGTTTGATGTTTTCAGCTTAGCCTAATTTTCCTTCTTTTCTTTTTTTTTTTTTCCTTTTTAATTTAAGAAGAGAAGAATGCCCACCACTCAAATTTTCAAACTACTTCCAACCAAGCCTCTGGCTTTCCAATTCCTTTCAAAGAGGATTTTTGACACCGAAGGGTTTCATTTGAAGTTGAAACTCAGAGAGTTAAACTGTCAGTTCTGTGTTTAGTGCTTCAGCACCTAAGGCTACTGAAATTGTAGTGACACTGAAAACAAGGACAGTCATACTCTTGGTATTCATAGCTTTGACTCTCTGTTCTCTCAGGCTTAGGAGTGCCACGGGATGTTTTCAGGTCAGCTCACACCACCCACCTCCTCTAAGATTTTTAGTTTCTGGTACAGGGAAACTAACTTACCCAGTGTCATAGGTTAGCAAGCATAGTCCCGGAAGGGACGTCCTTGCTAAGGGGTGCTTACAGTTTCCTCTGGGAACTGATAGAACCTATCAGCTGGCCAGTTTGGATATGGACAATTCTCTAAGCCACTTAAAGTTGTGATCACCTCTGTGAGTTAAACTGTCAGTTCTGTGTTTAGTGCTTCAGCACCTAAGGCTACTGAAATTGTAGTGACACTGAAAACAAGGACAGTCATACTCTTGGTATTCATAGCTTTGACTCTCTGTTCTCTCAGGCTTAGGAGTGCCACGGGATGTTTTCAGGTCAGCTCACACCACCCACCTCCTCTAAGATTTTTAGTTTCTGGTACAGGGAAACTAACTTACCCAGATATTCTCACAGGTACAATAAAAATTAGTTCGTTTTTTTTTCTTTCCATACTTTAACTAAAAGTTGCATCCATTTAGCTCTTAAATTATCACTGCTTGGATTTTGGCAAACAGTCCACAAAAACTTAAAACTACCTGACTGCTACTGTGCAGTCTCCTTGAAAACACAGCTGAGCTTTAACTACACTTGCCTAACATCTTGGAAGTTATCCTTTCTAACTACAAATGCCAGTAAAACAAAGCACACACACTCACACAAATATATATATATAAAAAAATATATATGTAAAAGTAGAGAACCATTTAGGAAATGTCTCACACAAAGCTGTGGAGTGAAAGGAGAAGCACCTCTTTCTGGAAGAATTAACGGAGAGGGAGGACCCCTGGAAGCTGCAGGCTCAAGGACTGTGTCCTTGTTCCCAATCCCACTTCAGCAGTGACACTGAGTCTTTCTAAATTGGAGACCGTGATGTCAATGTCACACGTTGTCAGGGCACAGCAAGGCACTGTCCCACCGAGGGAGCTGAGGCCAGCAGATCCAGAGATGATAGAAAGATTGAACCAACAGTCCAAATCATTGGGCAAGTTGGTAGAGGCAAGTCCAAGGCTTCCCTTGAATCCTTCCAGTGGCTTCCCTTTCCTTATTACACTGAGTTTCTTCATCCTATTTTTATGAGACTTCTAGTAATTTCTTCTTTTCCTGCTTATTTTCTGGTGTCTCTGCCGATCTGAATTGCCTTGAGGCACTTTTCTTGCAATAAAACTTTTATTATATCTAGTTTTAATTATTTTTAGTTAAAATTTTTAGTTATTTTTTGTGTGTATCCATTATGTTTTGAGTTTTAGGACTGAGTAAAATGTCACCTCTTATAGAGTTTCTGCAGCTTGTAAAGCCTTGATTTTCCATGGCTTTGTCAGACTTTACCATTATTTCCTAATGGGCTGTATGGAATATTAAATAAATTGTATTAACAAAGAACTGAAACATTTTACCATTTTTGAAGGAAGAATCTGTAGCAGTATGTACAAAGAAAGTGAAATTTCTGGGTTTTTTGTGACTTTGAAGAAGACCTCTAGCATTCATTGTCCTATTCTTACATAGAATTTATCTGCATTTAAGCCTCAACTTTAGATATTTTATAACATTAAGTAATTCAAAATGATAAATGAGGAACCTGAGAAATTATGGAGTTAAAGATACATAATAACTGACATTAGGATTAAAGAAAACTAGCATATATGAACTAAAGAAAAGTTGAATGAAAGAAAAGAGTTAAAAGATCACTGCTGCTTAGGGGTACATGGGCCAGATATTCCACTGCTCAGATAAATAGCACATATAAGAAGAGAGGAACAGATTTCATATCCTTTGTTCTATAACCCACCCTGTACAAGACATAGATATTACACTATTGTGAAAATGCTATAGTTTTATTCTGTATATTTCCTCTTTGAGAGCCATTCCTGTGGTAGTGTGACCTAATCAAATATTCTTCTTTACCTTAGGCAGGTCCATGGATTTTTAATGAGCCTTATTTAAACTCCCGGCTAAGAAAAGCTGTGATAAAGGCATGTGTGCCATTTGCAAAGGCCTGTTCATTAAAGACAGAGGTTCTGCTTTAGTGGGACTTGTGTGAGGAAGAACAAAACATCTGTGTCAATCTGCTCATACTACACAAGGTCCTCTCACAGTTCCTTCCATATAGAAATTAATTCCAACCATCCATTGTTTGTTGGGTTCTGATTTCCAGCTCTGTGTTTTCAGGGGTAGTTGTATCACAGCTGAATTCTGGGTACGATAACCAGCCCATCTGAAGTCTCTGCATGCCACCACTTTACTGCATTTTTGGCTCTTGTCTTTACTCAGAGTTGTATGAATTCTTAAAACAAGGCAGTATCTTCTACAGGTGCAATTCAATAGGGTGCAATGGAAAAGAGTGAAGAAGCAAAGCTTTCAGCCACATCAGGTGCCACACATGCTCTCATGATTTTAGTATCATAAGGGGAAATTACTTGGTTTGCCTAAATTCCAACATGACAACAGCAATAAAAAAGCCTATTGACAAAGTTCAGTTTCGTTTCCTGGCTGAGGATAAGTTTCAGTTTCTATTCTTCCTTATCTTGGCAGCAGTTTCATTTCTTCACTGTCAGCTGGAAAGTGTATAAAAGGATGGATTGAGCATTCCCTGAGTGCTCCACTGGAATTCTCACCAGCAGACAGCACTATGTCTGACCAGAACGTCCGCAACGCTGGATTCACTCCTTCTGGGATCGCAGCAGGATCCCTTGCTTCATCAATGATGTCCCACGAAGCGAGATCCTCTGGGGGAGGTGTGCCTTCTGGAGGCCCCACTTCTACTCTCCAGGGAATGGGTATGAGCAATTCTGTGTGTGTGTGTGTGTGGTTTTGTGGATAGTGCATAGGATCAGACAACTTATTCTCCTTGAAAATAAAGCTTGCCAAATAATCTCTTCTCTCCTACATACCTGTATTTCACTTAAGAAAAAAGATTCCTCTGTTTAACTGTGTGCTGTGAGTGGGATATTATTGAGGGTGTTTTCTGTGTATGTACAGACTATGCATGAATGAACACATACATACATGGTATTCATGAGATTTTGGACAGTGTTTATTTGAAGTTTGTGCTATCTCTCCATTCTGCCAGGAATCATCAATAATATGAAGAGTCATGGTAGCAACAAGCAATGATGCACTTATACAAGGACGTGATCTGTGTACCTACATTTAATATAAATTACCAGATTTCCTTTGCTCTTTACTCACATTCATCCATACAGGGAGAACTAAAACCTTATGCAAACTCTGTAGAGGACAGAAATTAGTTGCAGTCCAAGAGGCGAATTCATGAAGGGAATGTATACACATCCTTGACAGCCCCTATCTAAGTACTAAAATGAGGCAGAGCTGCCTTTCACATGAGCTAACCCTGCAGATGTTTGCTGTTTTGCTGCTTGCATGGAGCACTCCCTGACCGGATGAATCCCAGCAGCGTGGCACTTGTTTAACCCCAGATCCCGTGGGATCTGTGCACAAGGTATTCTCCCTGCCAGACCTGCCTGTGTGACCTGATTCAGCAGGCATCCTCTGAGCAGGCATGACTGCACAGAACAGAGTGCCCCATGCAATCACACTTCACCCAGCAGCACAGTAATTAGCTCTCTGACCTTGGATAGAGGCTCCAAAACCCTTTCTGGCTTCAGGGTCTTGGACCCGCATGTCCCATGTTTCAAGGGTATGCCAACCAGCAGGCTGATTATAAGCGGGCATCTCTGACATATTGGCCTACCACTGGTCTACTACTTCCATAATCAGCAGGTAGAAATCTGAAGGATGGAGCTGAACATGACTTCTCCAGCCATAAAATGGGTGGTTGACCAGGTGAGTTGGCCAGGGTTCAGATTCAGGGCATCTCTTAATAGCAAAAAATGTGTTAAGCTTGACTGAGAGGAAATAAGTTGGATTTTTTTTTAAGATGTGATTTACATTGCTGCCAATATTATTCATAGAGTGAGACTCTCTAGACAGTGAGGGAATAAGTGACAGAAGGGTCATTCAGAGACATACTGCATGTGACTCCTGTGAGGCATTTTTTAATTTTTACTTTGTATGATTCGATCAGTGAGTTTAGGTTGCTAAATAAAATGTTTATTGAATATTCAGCAGG
>NW_008246059.1:1487563-1508973 GCF_000691975.1 Corvus brachyrhynchos
AGGAAAGAGCTTAAGGGATAGTAGCAGCCGAGGGACAGAATATGAGAGAAAGTCGGGAGAGGAGGGGGACAGAGAGAGTGAAAAGAGGAGAGCTGCTCTCAGGCACCATGCTGCCTTAGCAGCAGAAATCCTGGTATGCAGGAGATGCCAGTGGCTCACTCTAGTCATATGTTAGACGGCTGCCTTCTGTTACAGATCACAGTGGTACAGCTGACCTCAGTACACTCATAACCAGTGGCAAACTCTTCAGTGGAGATGCCCTACAGAGAGCATGAAGCTGTCAGTTCTAAGACTTCTATCTGTCTGTGTGCTGAGAATTTTTATAAGAAACAGAAGCAAAATCTTGCAACCTCTGTGTTAACGATGGACTTTTATGAAAACCACCATTTTGGTGAAGAGAAGTCTGCATGACTCAAGGAAACCTTAGCCATGCCGACAGGAGATACTCCAAAAGAGCTTTTATCCATGTCGAAAATGCTAGCTCTGTAACATTGCCAAGACAGGTGTGAGCTTTGGCTCCCTGCAGCAGGAGAGCTTGCCACACATTCTTTGCCTGATTGAGAGCTAAAAGGGCCTGATTTCATTTCCGCAGGTGCTCACTGAAATCTCTCCAAACACATCTTCTTAACCTTTTCATTCAGACTGTAACCCTTCCTCCCCCCAGAACAAACACGCTCGAAGGAGCGGCTGATTCTGCAGTGGGACATGAGTATTGTTCAGTATCACTTTACAGAAGATGTTATAACAAGCTCATCACCAAAATATTTGAGCATCCTCCAGGAATGCTTTAAGCATTATCAGTAACATTTGTCGTTACTAATGCTTTACTCCTCTCCCAGGAGAAGAAGAGTTTGCAATGGAGTGTTTTGCTCAGGGCTTATTTAGACTGAGTTGAAGATATACATATAAACTGGCCACTGGCTACCACAACTTGTGGTACTTGAATTTTACAGGTATCTATTACAGGCTTGTGTAAGGGAAAGTGAAGTGAATGGAACATGTTCCTCACCTGCAATAGAAAGTGCAACAGTTTCTAGTTTCTACAGAAGTTTGTTCCACAGTCTTCAGGCAGTTCCACAGAAAAGTGCAGTTTCAGCAGAGGCAAATAGTGCTGAAACAATTTTGGAGATCCAATTTTGCTTATCAAAAACAGTCTGTGCAAGAGCCATAGATGTTCTTTGTGTTCTGGGAGCATCCACAGCAGCACTGATAATATCCTTTCCCCAAGGTAGCAGCTAAAAAGCAGCATACTGACAGAACAAGTCAAGTAATCAGAAGTCACCTTGTCTTTTGATACATTTGCTAGCCTTGAATTTTTTTAAAACACAGTTTTAAATTAGTAGTTTTAAGTAGTTCACAATTGACCTGGAAAGTTCCTTCCTTTTTTTGTCAGTAACGTCTCCTTTATAACTGTTCTAGGTGCCAAGGGCACGACCCATTCATCAGGTTTTACCAGCAGTGGGATCTCTGGTGGATCCAAGGCCTCCAGCATGATGTCCAAGGAGGCCACATCTTACGGAGGTGGAGTTCCCAGAGGTGGCACAACTTCCACTGTCCAGTCCATCTGTAAGTGAGAGTTCCCTTGATAAGATGAATTAACAAATGATTTCTGAACAGTCAACAATATTTCAGCTCATTTACTGTACATTTACCAGATGAAAGGATGCAAGTTACAGAAGTGGCTGCTTTGTACTTGAAGCAATATTTCTACTGTTTGTTTCTTTAAACTTGGTGGGAAGAGGAAACTGGGGAATTATTGGAGATAACTATGCCACAGAATTGCAAAGGTATGAGTGGACAGCAGAGATGGAAATCTGAAGCACAGTGACAGAATAAAAAAGCCCAATGGACTTTTAGGTTATGCTTTCATCAGCACCACAGCAGAAGTTCAATAATTCTTTTTCAGTCACAAATTCAGGATCAAACCAAGAGCTCCACACTTGAACATATAAAGCAGGTGTAGTAGGAAAAAACAGTGAAGCGTGAGAATGGAGTTATCAGACTGACAGACAGGAATCATTAATCTACTTGTGGCCTTTTAGAACAGCTTAGCTTTCTTTCCTTTAAAGGAATTCATTTTGTCAAAACCAGAGGAATCTGCCTGCACTTACCAGCTCAAAGCAGAGAACAGAAATCTTCCCCATCACTCTGCCAGGTTAATGCAACCCACACCTAGATAAAACAAACCAAATTATGAGAGAGCCTAGTCTATACCTGAATGCATCAGTAAGGATGCTAATTGTGTTAGTAGGATCCTGTGGGGTTAGGAAGAGAATTGGAGACAGGATTGAAGTCCTTTATTGCAAAAAGTGTCCTTCAAATAATGACACAGACCTTTGATTTCTGACCTGAGAACGTTTGTAGCCAATGCTTGTACAGTCTACATGTTTTCCTGCGCAGCAACTTTGCTTTATATTGTCCTCACAATTGTGTCTCTGTATTTGTCCTTAGCCATGGGTGGAAAGGGAGGAAGACGCTGAACAGAAGAAAAACATCAGCCCAGAAGTAAGCTCTGCAAGCAGTTCAGCCTTCACCATCGGCTTTGACAACTTCTCCCCTTCACTGATCTCCCTGTTATGAAAGGCAATCCCCATGCACAAATAAAGTTTCTGTTAAAATGATGGATTCTCACATTAAATTAATGGGGACAGAGATGAGGGGCAATTCTTTTCTTGATTAAATTTTCTCTGAAACACATACAAACAGCCAATTGAAGCTAAGGCTTCAAGGCTCTCTTAGGAAAACCCTGGGTTTAGCAACACTGTGCTCTTCAATTGCAATTAGCTTGCTTTGTTTATTTTACAAAAAGTAAGTACAGTGCAAAAGTCACCCTGCTGTGAGAGAGAATCATAGAAACACTCAGCAAGGGGCGTCCAGCAGTTCCTTCTAGATGTACTTCTAATAGGCTATCAAATTAAATTCTACTTAATAAAGGAGACACATAAGCAAGTGAAAACAGGTCCCAGGACTGATTTTTGTATGCCTCTAGAGTTTCTAAGGTGCCTTTCACTATAATTTCTAGTCCCTGTTTGCTTGCAGCGAGCTGTCAGCTTTGTCCCAATCAGAGTGAAACTACCCCTGTAAATTTATGATACGTGAGAATAGATAAGGAAGAGAGCCCATTTTCTCTGATACTGGTCTCATTGTTGGTACTTTTTGCTGTTCCCCACACCTGACTCCTTTCCTTCATGTGTGCTCATACAATGATGTTTCCCCAAATACACATAACATTGTGCATTCCCTATGCAAATTCCCACATACATACTACCGCACACTTTCATCTCCCTTCTGTCTTTCTGGCTCCTCATTCTCCCTACCCTATCACCTCCCTCCTTCTGTATTTCTAACAAAACCACACAGCACAGCTTCATCTTCCCTTTCCCCACTCCAAGATGGAGGGAGAAAATCTCACACCTTCAGGCCAGAAGTTAAGAGGTGCTGGATTTGAGGAGCTGCAGTCAGCGATTTTCTCCAATGACTCCTGTCACCCTGGTTGAGCATTCCCATCTCAGCTGCATTTCTCCACAGCTGGGAAATGTGTTTGCCCCCATGCACCTTATGCTGTCAGATATGGTCTTCTCCCTGCTGCCTAGGCACCTTCCAGAACGCACATGAGAAGTCAGTGTTTGCCTCCAGTTGCAGCAAAGTTAAATTGAATTATATGATGAGTGGCAAAATGGAGGAGAGACTAACGAAGAGATGTATCTTCACTTGCTGTGCTATCCAAAGCATTAAAAGGCAATTGAAAAACAAGGGCTTCATTTCATAGGCTAGAGCTGATGTCCTAGCAAGGAGCTATCTTGGGCAAATGCTTAAAGGTAACCAGGACTTGAATTCATAATATCATAGAAAGCTTTAATTTCAAAGAGACCTTGGTGTGAGGAGAATGAGGGAAGTTCTCTAATCTAAACTTCTGCTAAAGATGGGTTAGCCTTAATGTTGTACTTGTTTGCTTAGGACTTTGTCCAGTCAGATTTTGGAAATCTTCCAGGAGGAACCATCCTACACTTTCCTTCCTAGGCCTAATGCAGAAGCCTGGGACTACTAAAATATGGCTGTGATACCAACAGATCTTTACTCCCCTCTATGCTCTTAGCACTGGCATGAGTTGAAGCCAGAAGGTCTGCCCTGGCTTTTTCCCATTCAGAAGGTATTCCCCATGTGCAAATGCCAAGTTATGGTCCCAGAGAACAGCAAGGGCCTTGATCCCCACAAGCTGACATTCAAACACCTGCTCAGCACTGATGATTATAGATGAGTCATAAGAATGAAACCAATGCAAGAATTGTTTGTCATCAGACAAACAATTTGTAAACTGAAGCTGTATTATCTGAGAAACAATGTGTGACCATTTCATGGCAATTAAAGACCTTGTTTCTTATTCTTATTCCAAGGGGGGAGATTTAGAAGTGGGTTGCAACTTCAATGTTGTCATTACTTCACCTCAGGTATATTTGTCTTATTAAAAAATGACTCACATTAATGGGAGCTGACAAAAGGTACTTAGGCCTAAAAGAAGGAAACCAAAGCAAGGATCCTTAATCACTTATCGTTTCTCTTTTCAGCTTTTATGTGATTCTGGTGTTAAAAGTTTGAATTATTTTCCCATCTTTAGATCTTGTGTTGAGAACTAGCCTAGATATTTTTGCCAAAGCAGGGGGAATTCTCAACTGCATTTGAAATCCCTTCACTGAGTCAGCTCTAACAGATCTACAGGAGAACCATAGTACAAGCATCCCCCTGGAACCCTCCTCACACACTGCTTCAGCAAACTCATATGCACAGAACTACAAATGAACTATTTACATATTTAACAGAATATAACTGGAAAGGTCAAATAACAACAAATATGGCAATTTGAATCCTTCACATCTCTCAATCAATCTTTGCACAACAAATAGATGGAAAGGGAGAGAAAGGAAAAGAGGCAGCAGCGTGTGATTACCAGCGCAATAGCACTGGAGCAAGACACTGCAGAGAGCACATAGCTCTCTGCACAGAAATCAATTTCTCCCATGGGATGGGATCAATAGTTGTCTGACAGGACACTATGCAGGCAATTTAATAGCATTTTATCTAAATGAATCTATTCCTCCCCCCAACTGGCCTCACAGTTCATAAGAAGTCTCTCTTTGTAAAACAGATTTATTTATTTTTTATAATACAACAGGAAAGTATTTATCATTCTGGAGACACGGCCATTGTCTATTAAAAATCATTTATCCCTATTAGTTACTTTCCCAACATCTCTATTCTAATTAGCTAACTTGTGGACACACCCCATACTTTCAGTTACACTGGAAAAATTTTTCTTACACCCAAAACATTCTAAATTATAGATCAGCCTTTCAGGAAAAATAAGCCCACACAGCAGGCAAACTCAGTTAACTCAAAGGAGTATTGGTATCTGAAATGACATTTTTATGCAACAAAAATGCTTATTTTTTGAGAAATTATTTATACACAGAAATTGGTTGTCCAGTGTATCTATTTTAATAGTACTTAATAAATAATAAATAATAAAGTCAATCTGATCTTATTAGTAGATATCTGTGTGAAGTAAATTATAATGAATGAGAAACCTTAATAAGCATAATTCCAAGGATGGATCTTTGGCACTCTGGGAGTTTGGTATTGTGCCCCAAAGGCTCTTGTAAATCCAGCTGCAGTTCTTGTTCATCATTTAGAAGATTAGGGGCTGATAAGCGACAGTCAAGCCTTATTAGAACAGGCTAAGGCAACAGGAAACATTAATTGGGTAATTTAATGCACAAGGAGACATTAAATGCCTGCATTGTGGTTCAGATGCTGTTTCCTGTATTGATTTGTTCACGTCTTGTTCTATGAAATTCTCACAGATTCTTGGTGGACAGGGTGTAAGACAAAGCCTAAGTTTAAAAATACCAGAATACTTTTGTTATTTGCTAGGGCTTCCCTTTACTCCTTGTGTCAATAAGGGACCCATCAGTAGCCCTGCTCTTGCAAGCAAAAGAAAGAAGACTACTCCCTTGTCCAAGGGCTCTTCCACCAAAGGAGGGGAGAGATCCAAGGTCTAGCAGCTATCTGCAATGAAATGCTGTCTCACCATCTCACTTGTGTTGTGGTTTCTTCACAGTGTGTGCATACAGCAGGAGCCCTGCAAATCTGGGAGGAAGCTCAGAATCTTTTCCTCTAGAAATCTGGGAGCACTTAACAAAACTCTCTTCTCTTGCACTGTTCTGGAGGAGATGTAGAAATAGGTGCTGGACTGATCTTCCTCTGGAAGTAAGGAAGATGAGAGGAAGGTCCTGACATAACTGTTTCTTCTCTGTCTAAAGCCAGAATTAATCCACTTAAGTGGGTGGATATGCTCTGTTCCCTCAGTGGTGGACATTGGTGTCTGGAACACCAAAGTCTCTCAATTAAATTCCTCATTTGGGTCCCATGTTAAGACTTCCTTCCTGAGACATCTTTCCCACAGCTGAACAGAAGTGAAAAGATGTACTCTTACAGTGGAAGATGTTCAACATGAGAAGGGGACAGCCTTTCCTTTACCTCACTGACCTGGGCACTCTTTGTCTCTCATTTTCTAGCACTGCAGCTTGGGAGATCAGGGGTGATAATTCATGGACACTTTATTTTAATAATTTACTTTTGCAGCAATTTAAATATTAAAATGCATTTTGAAGACATGCAAGCCTCATTAATTTCAAATAAACATTGTACATTATGCTCTGTTTAACAGCATTCTATCCCACTTTTTGTAGCTGGTCTCTCCCACCCAGCAGCCTGGCAATGTTCCTGCTGCCAGCAAATTTCCCTGTGTCCTTGGCATGGGCACATTCCTCATTTCCTGCTGCAACAAAACTCACTGTGGGCACAGCACCTCTTCAAGCTTCCTCAGGACTGTCACATTTGAAATTGGTGTCTACTTCACACCTTCCCCTGTTTTAAAGAAGGAAACAGCCTCTCTGACTTTATTTACCATCCCTAAAGTCATAGAAGCCTTGGTAGAAGAGGCAGGGTCCACTTACAGCCCAACATATCCTCTCCAGCACGGCATTAATCGGTGCTCTGGCTGTGCTCCTTGCATCTCCGTGAGGATTTACCCAAACACAGTGATCTAAGACTCACCACTGGACCAGAAACCTGGAACACACTCCTTTCAAACCAGCAACTGGGTACCCAGTGTCTGGGTTAACAGGGTAGTCCCTTTCCTCTTCAGGAGAGGAAGACATCCCCCAGTACTATTTCTGTGGGCTCTCATTCCACTCAAGTTTTTAGTGTTGCAACTGTTGAGAAAACCAATAAAATTGTGCAGGCTGCCCACAATGATCTATTTCCTGAGAACCTCACACATTAAAGGACACAATTAATAATCCCCTTTAAATACACAATAATTTTAAAAATCATCCTTATTACTATAGTAATTAACATTAAATCAGTCCCCATTCTTCTCTGTATCTCTTTGGGGTAAAAGTGAGCATTGAAATATAACCTGGTTTAGTGCTTATCTAATATAAGTAATATTTTATCTAAGCTATCTTCTTTTTACCCACTGTTCAGTGGTTGGGTTTTGTTGTTTGTGGTGGTTTTTTAAAGAATACCCGGATGTGAAAATAAATAAATAGATAAATTTTCCTCAATGTAATAAAATTTCTTAGACAAAATTGTTGCTAAAGAAAAAGTATATGCTACAAAAACAGTTCTTAAAATTCAGATGTTGCTTTTTGCAGTCTTTTGCTATTGGAATTTCCACCCAGCCAAGATTTTTACTGCCCAGTTTTAAACTACCTCTGCAATTTATGTTTATACATAAACAGCTCTGATTTTAATTGCTATCAACTTCTTATACTTGATAGATGGTCTTAAACATTTTTTGCCTCCAGAGACTGCTTACTTTGCCAAGTATTGACACACTTTCAAGATTTATACTTCTCTAAGGAACAAAGTTTACAATAAAATGTAATGTATTCCGTGGCTGTGAATGGTAATGTTGCTAAACAGTCCAAAGATATTTCACAACTGATAGTTATTTTCCTCTCCCATCCAGCCCTGCCCTCCTTTAGTACTACTATAGATGTAGGTTTTTTAAAGAAAACTGAGATCCCTAATTTGCCTAATTTAATGTTTCAGAGATCCAATATGACTTAATTTAGGTTTCCTTCCATTAGAGCCATTATTGGACTAATGATTACACTTTCATTTTTCCCAATAATTATTTTAAGAGGCTAACTCATGTGGAAGGGATTAATTCACTTCTGGGATTGGAATAATCCCTTTCAGAGCTCAAATATCATACTGCAACCAGAAAAGGGAGTGATTACAGAACTGTAAACTATAATGTCAAAATACAAGTAGTTACTAATTACTGGACAGACAAAACTCAGTAGATGATTGAAGTCACATCTAGATTTAAATATTTGGGTCGGATCCAGTTTCCTGGTAGCAATCATGGGTCACAATGCCCAGAGAAATCCCAGAGGACAAGGAAGAGCTCTTAGAAATAATACATCAATTTGTACCATCTCCATGAAACTGCTGCGGCATTGCAGCAGAAGTAGCATCTTCAAGCTCTAGCAGTAGCTCTTGTAAAATCAGCTGAAAAGATCACCGAAACAATTCACAGATGTTACTTTAGTGACAAAGTGCAGCTCTCAGCCTTCTAACAGTACACTTTCAAGAGAGAAGATTTCATTTCCTTGTTTTATTTTTTTCCAGCCATTTGATCTCTTTAACACAGCCTTTTATATTAATCCGTTTTGTAAGTAGGTAACTTAATGTCACACAGCTCCTTTGCACAGGCAAAAGAAAGATGTCTCAAAGGTGAGCAAATATCCCAGCCATAAAAGGAAACACCTTCCAAGGGTTGCACCACCCCTCTTCCTCACTGACCAGGGAATGGAAAGGATGCAGTCCAAGAGGGTCTCTAATTTCCCTGGGATAAGTGATGTAGCAGCCTGTACAAGAGTAATTTGTTGTGAAGTTTTGAATTTAAACATCCCAGCTCTCAGTGAGACTACAATTCCACATTATTTGGCTTTTGTGCTAAAGATGAAGGAGACATTCCCTACAATTTCTGTAAGAGATACTAAAATTTCTAGGAATAGTTTATTTTGTCAAACTGACAATTTCTATAATTACTAATTTCCTTGCCGTGGACCTTCTCCCCCTCCCCTTCTACCCATCTTACAGGGATTTTTATAGACCAAAGAATAGTTTAAACCACAGAAGAATAAAAACTGAGGAAAGCAGAACAGAAGTTTAAAGAGACAGAAACTAGCAGTTGCTTGAAACTGTTAATAACCAGATACGGAAACAATGAATGACCAAAAAGGAAAATACTTTTTAAGATTTCAACCCTGTAGAAGAAAACAATAGAAACAGAGACCAAACTTAGGATACGGTTCAAAAAGCGTGTAAGTGCTAATTTATGCACTTAGAATCTTCCTTAAGCATTTATAGAAGTTAATTTTTACTTTGGCACAGTAGTTTGTGTTTCAAAGACTTTTTTGCAAAGCCATTAGTGAATTTTCAACAAAAATTTTATTAGGGTGTAAATTAACTCTAGAAACCTGATATTGCAAGATATCAAACCAATAATCCTTCTGTAGTGAATTTATTTACGCTTTTTAGTGCAAGGATATAAATATGAGGGTAATTTTGTACCAGTCCAAGAGAGGACTTAGGAAAGAGAGATAATTCATTTCTGATTATTCATGTTCATTTTATCTTTAGCATAAACAGATTATGAAAATAATCTTTTCCACAGTTGATGCTTTTTTGATGAATTTTAAATAATATGTGGAATATTCTTAAGCAGAAAGATACTGAAAATATAAATTTATTATTAGTTTTACTCCTCTTGGCTCCTGTGCTTAAAAAAGGTATACACACAAAGAGGTTAATGGCACTGTGATTTTCAGATAATCTGTTTTTAAACTACTGACTTGGAAACTGTGAGATTAATAGCACTGGGAACATCTAAAGGTAATAGGATTACAATTTAATATTAACTAAGTGTTTCTTGAGGGTTTGCTGTAGCAGTGCCTCATCTCTGGGATCCACTACAGTAATTAGTCTGTAGTGGCATACAGTGGTGATACATGATAACTGCAGCTTTTCCTGCCACAGATAGGATTTTCCATTCACTAGCAAATAGTTTTTCTTTGCAGTATCATCATAAACACTCATGGAGAAATCTTGTAATTCTTTTTGCCCTAAGTTGATGCTGATTAGGGAGAGACCAGTTCTCAAAAAATCATACCTGAAGCTGTGTGTGCCCCAGTCACAGCTGACCAGGGCAGTGAAGGGAGGGTTTGGGAGGCTTTCCTCCTGTTGCTAGAGGATCAGGTTTTATCTGTAAACAGGGGCAGTCAACAGCGGGCAATCTTGCTAACATTGAAGAAAGTGTTGTTTACATCAAGATTAAAAGGCCTGTGCTTCAGTAAAGCTGAAGTACAGCTGGGTCAGCTACCACCTGGATGGAAGGATGGCAAAAAGGCACTTTTTACCTGGCATTGCTCTTCCTGCTCTCCCAACAGGAAGGTGCATCGTTATTACAGGGATGCCCAAACCAGGAAACAGAAACAATGCATAGTAAACTAATGATGAATATCTGCAGGGTCAGAGGGTTAAACAAGAAATGGTCAGAAGCAAAAGTTTATCTTACACTAAGTACTGATCCTTAGGAGCTCAGACAGACCCATTCAACAAAGCCTTTCATGACAACCAGGCCCTGCCAGCCCCAGAAATGCAGTGAGGACTCTGCAGCCAGAGCCCCTCATCCTCCAGGTCACACAGAGGGACCTCTGCCCACATTTTGAGGACATGTGCATCTCACTGCTTTTGTGCAGGCCTGAGTGAGTAAAATCTAGGAGAGATTTGTATATTTGGTAGCAAAATGAAAACAGTTTAGCTAAAAAAGTAGGCTAGCAAAAAAACCCCCAAACTCATAATCATTTGAAGGAGGATATTTTAATGATCCTAGTTTGCAGGATGTCCTCACAAAACACAAAATGTGAGAATTTGATGTACTTCAAGAACTGCCTCTTGCAGAGTGTTAGTAGGATTTGAATGCTGTTACTTGTACATTTTAAAATCTGTTTCAGGTAATGAATAACTTCTGACTTTGATTACAAGGATCCATTCACCTAGACCATTCAGATCCACACAGGAGCTTGTGTGCTGCCTCCACTTAAAAGTAGTGTTATGCTCAGCATCTCTTCCATACTTTGATTCAGTTCAACTGTTCAGATTTCCAGCTATTTTTACCAGTAATTTTCAATCCTCTGCTTGGTAGGGAATGTCTTTATACCAGTAGGAAAACTGTTAATGATGGGAAAAATATAATGAAATATAAATAGTGAAAACCAATAACAAACCCATCAATGTAATACACAGAAGATTAAAAAAAGGCTCTAGTCATAATTTCTTTCAGTTTCAAAACAGCTGAAGCTCGATGAATTCCATTAGGTTAGCAGATGTGAGCCTACCTTACACTGACAAAACTCCTGTGAGGCAGAAAGTTTTATTTGGGAACACCTGAGTGCATGAGGAACTGGAAGAAACTCCACAGCCGTGCAGCAGAGGAGGGACCTAGGATTTATCAGGTGGCACTGACACAGAAATTTTTTTCCCTAGAGAGTCACAGAGGCTCAAAATTTAAAGTCATTTAAGTCACATTCAAGTGAGTTAAAATGTCACTGAAGATATTTTAAGTCACTCACATGACAAGAGCCACTGACTATCCCCACAGCTCGACCCTATGTTCTCTCACCAGTGTATGCCAGGGTCTGTAGGTGATCACTGCAAAGATCAGCCCTAGCTGTGCTGCACTCATACACAGGCTTCCCTTGTTGGGAGTCCTTTCTTAGAAACACAGTCTCACAGCATCAGAGACACACAGAGGAAATGGAAAACAAATTTCCCAGTATCAGTGAAACATACAGTAAAAATATATGACCATCTGCCAAGAAACATCATCAGTGAGAGTGAAGGTAGGATACACATTTATGAGAGAAAAAGCAATGGTACTGGACCTTTGGACTGAAGGGAAAAGAACTCCTCAGCAAGGGGCAGCCAATAAGCATCTCCTTCTGAGAAAGTACAGCACCTGAGCACAGGGTTCTCCTTGTAGCCATGTCTTAACCACACTGGGTCATAGAAACACTGGCCAGAAGGGACTTCTGAAGGTCATGTCCCACTTAAGGTGGAACTTGATCATGTCAGCTTTGCCCAGCCAAGTCTTGAAAACTTCAAAGGACAGAGAGACCTCAAAATATTTTCACATCATGGCCACTGATTTCAACAGAATTTAGAAACTTAAATACACACAAAAACCTGTGTTTGAAACAATAAGACTAAACAGGTTTTCCACTGTTGGTAAAAATAGTCACTGCTTTTTGAAGCTGTGATAAGTAAATCTGGGTCATCTGTATTACAGGGTTATCAGCATATCTTGTAGAGCCCAGCCAGCTCCTTCTGCCCTCTGCCAGCCACAGAAGCTTCTGTAGGTGCACCTGTGCATCTGTCTTGCCCCTTGAAAGCAGCAGCAGAATAAGGACAGGGCAGCATCCATTACAGGACTGTAACATGTACCTGCAGTGTACGAAGAATTGTTTAATGGGTCCCTTCTCAAGATATTTGCAAAAGGAGGCAGGCAGGCATTCTCTTCATGTGGAGGGAGAGCAGCATAGCCCACCCAGGAGCTGTTTGTGACCACTGCTAGTGATGGCTGCCTGCAGTGAGATAGCTAACAAAAGTATTAAACATTGATACATTTCAGTGTGCCAATTGACTGCGCATTTTAAATAGGCTCTGGTATTCTCTCCAAGTGGAAAGATTTATTTTACTTTAAGAATATATAGGACTGTGCTTTCAGTACTTTTTCTTTGTTTAACAAGCAGCTCACTTGCTGAAAACCCAGTAGACCACAAAACCAGTCACAGGCTTTTATCCAGGATGTCTGACCCATCGCCTGACAATAATTAGTTCAGGTTAATTACAGCAAATCTGTAGATTTGCAGCCTGAAATAATCTCATCCCCTAAGCTGAACCCTCCAGAGGTTTCTTTTATGAGCTCTGCATCCTAAGGGTGGACTTAAAGTAATGAATTTGTCTCTAATAAGATTCATAGGTTTGTTCCCTAAGCAATGGTGTCAATTATAGAATCTAACACTGATGGCTTATTTTGCTGAAAATAGAGAAATTGAGAGTTTTTAATGAAGCATGCAGGATTTTTACCGCTTTTGTTTAACTCTTTGCATTGTTGGAAAGTATAAAAATATAATTATGCGAAATATCGTGCCACTTTCTAAGTATTTCTGTGTGTGCGAATAGCTAATTTCCTTCTGCTCTATAATGGAAAAGGTTAATGTAATGACTCTGAGATTTCATTTGGAGATGTTCCAGAAGAGTGTCTGAGTATTTGCTGCACTTAATGGCAGGAAGTAATAAGTGAGGTTATGTATTGGTGAAAAAATATTTCATGTACTGAGAAGATTAATACTGGAAACAGGCACATGGGACACAAGCCTGAGGCTTCCTCCTCAATTCTGACACAATATAATATGTCCATACTTGATACGTGCCCTTCTGTAGTTAGCTCTTAATCATTAACAAAGCAGACAGCAAATCTCTGGGGGACATGGTATCGGGAGAAGAGAAGGAACCAGATGTAGGATTCTCCTCTCTCCTGCAAATGAGTGGCAGACACCTCCACCTGGGAATGCTGGACCAGATGGTTCTGGTAACAGCAAGGTGTCTGCATAGCAAGATAATGCCATAAGAACCTTAAAGGGTTTGACTCTATCCTGAGTATTCCAATATCTACACTAATTTCTGGGCATAGTTATTGTACTTAGGAAGATGAACCATCATGTCACAGCTTTATTTCAGCATTTTATTTCACATGAGATTTCTTACATATGAAAAATTTAGCATCAGTGCATATGAAAGATTTAGCCCTTTATTTCAAACTTTTAAAATTTAATTTAATTGAGATTAGTCCAAGTCACAAAACTAAGGTTTCAAGCTCACAAGAAATAGCTCCAGTCATTGATTTTATTAATTCTAATAATTAACTTATTATTTTGCTTTTAATAGTGAGTTTTTAAAAGGGCATGTAGAGATAGGACATGGGGGAATGGCTTTAAATTGAAGGAGCGTGGGTTTAGATTAGATATTAGGAAGAAATTCTGTGCTTTCAGGGCAGTGAAACATTGGAACAGGTTGCCCAGAGAAGTTGTGGATTCCCGATCCCTGGAAGTGTTCAGGTCCAGGCTGGATGGGGCTTTAAGCAACCTGGTCTAGTTGAATATGTCCCTGCCCATGGCAGGGGGGTTGGAACTAGATGATCTCTAAGGTCCCTTCCAACCCTAACCATTCTGTGATTCTATTCTCTGATTCTATGAAAGAAGAGACAATGTTCAAGGACTCTCTACACCACTGGCAAGACATCTTTGAGGATGGAACTGGAAGGGGGTAAACATGGCAGTATTCATCACTGGAAGGGTTGATGTGTTTAAGGAACACAGTAACTGTTCACCTACAACAGCTCCTAATACTTAAAGCACAATTTACTTCAGCAAGCTGAATTGCTGGAAAATTTAAGCTAACCCTCCACCGCTGGCAGACTGCCCTGCGAGCTTGTTCTTCTTCCTGGCCAGGGGTCGCAGCAGCAGGTCAATGCAAGCTACTTTTTCAGAAAGGCTTTTAGATCAACTGTGGCTTCTCTGCACCTTCAGCAGACTTGGTTGAACTTAGAGACTCTTGGGTCAGACTGGAGAGGCTGGCATGGTCTCCCGACACTGGGAGTGGGGATTGAGGACTGTGTATCTCCTCACCTTCCCCTAGTCCATGAGTTCACCAAATTCTCACATTTTGCTGACTGCCATGCATAATCTTCCACTGATCTCCTCTCTGAAGGCTGCTTATCTAATGAAGTCTATTTCAGTGAACATTTGAAGCAATAAAGGTATCCATTAGGAAGACTATTATTTAGAAAAGAAAAAAAAAATGCACCGGATATAGAAGATTAGAAAGAAAACTTTCTCTAGGTTGAGCACTGATCAGATGCTTGCAGTGACATACTATTTTAGCTGGAAAAGGCTGGAGTACTGTATTTGATTTACATGTCAAGGTTCTGGATAGCATAATCTCTTCCTGTCCTTGTCTTGACCCATGAGCTTTCTGTCTTATTTTCCCCTCTTGTCTTGCTGAGGAGGGGGAGTGAGAGAGCAGCTTGGTGGGCACCTGATATCCAGCCAAATTCAACCCACTGCAAGTACCAAGACCTAAATCTTTAATGGAAAAATTACTTGATCTCTTCTTTTCCCAACAAGGTCTGGGATTGTATTTCTGGAGAAGGAAACTCTCGGAATGCAAACAGGTTTGATGGTTTGTCTCAAATGGCAAGTGCTTCAGTATCAGCTGCTGTTCTCTACTTCAGGGCAGGGATCTGAACCTGCAAATTAGGTGTTGTACGAGGGTATCCACTCTGCTGGAGGGAAGAGAGGGTCCACATCAGCCTATCTGTAGATCATGCTGCCCTCTTATTCATGCAAATAAATAAAGACAAGCTATTGAAGGCTGTATCTGCAGCCTGGTGGTTCCAACGCTCGTCTACTTGGACCGGACACATTTTACTGGGGGGAGGTGAGGGTGGGAGGATCATATTAGAAAATTTTCTTCTGATGTTGAATAAAATAAAAGCTCTGCAATCTCTCATGTCTCTCATAAAGCTAAAAAATTGGTTTCCAGGTGGCCCTATGGTGGTATTAATTACTTAGAAGACTGCTTTGACCACCTCTGAAAACATTTCCATTACGAAGTTATCAAGCAGGGGTTTAGGGAGGGGAGGCACACAGCGTGCTCTGCTCTGTTAAACCTGTTAACACTGCAACATATTTTGCCACATAACAACCCTTCCTCGTAGAAAGACCACAGGAAAGCTCCGGTGTACAGAACAGCCATTGTTTAATCCTGTACTGCGGGAGGAACCCTCTTTACTTGGAACCTGTAACCTGTTAATTGCCTTACCCTCATTTATATGATAAGTGGTTCATTTCCTTTATTGTGATTGAATCCCCTCCCTATATTACAAGAAAACTGGAGCTGCAGAGAGTGCTTGATTGGATTTCATTGCTGTAGGCCATTTCTTAAACAGGTTACAGGTTGACAAACATAGAAGGGGGATCAATATCCATCCTTTGCCTCATTGACAAGCTAATCTTTTCAGTAAACATTTCATCAGTACCTGCCATCTGTATACATACCTGCCTCATGAGGATGGGGAAAGCTCTGCTTTATAAGGTTTAGGTAACTAATAAATGAAAAGACAAGAATATAAATTGGGCAAATCATTAAGACAGCATTTTTAGGAAAATGGCCTTTCATTGCCTGCAGAACATAACCAAACACATTTCCAACCACTCTTAATTTTAATTAGGTTGCATTACACTCAGGCCTGATGTCAGCTCCTGTTTCTTTAACTCAGCTTGTACTGCTCTCTCGGAAAGGTCTGTCCCTCAGCCTAAAATCTCACACTCGCCAGAGTTGAAGATATTAAATGAGCTCAGGGGAACTAAAGTGTCTCTTTTTCAGGCATGTGGCCTGCCCACTTTTTGCCTGCTTTTTCATTCCAGTGCAGATAAGAAGGGCCGCCACACTCAGTAAAGTGACATCCTCCTCTCTTATCAGAGGTAACAGGGCTATTTTGAGTGAGAATTGAAGTTGAGGCTCTTCTAATCATTTAAAACTCATGAGTCATACTCCAAAAGAAAGCAAGAGAGTGATGTTAAATGTGTTGGGAGACATTTTTTTGTTTGCTTTTGTGTCACATGTTGAGGCCTCCTTCCCCCATAATGATGTGGGCTAGAAACTGGCATTGTCTCTGACATAAACAAGGGCCAAGAGAATCACTATATTTAGGCTTCTCTTACAGTCCTGCCTATTAGAATTGCATGGCTGGATGACAAATGCTGCCAAAATTGGTGATGCTGGATTTCAGTCTAACTTGAGACGAAGCATGAACATATTGCCTGCAGGGCCTGGGGTGAAGGAAAATGAACAATAAACATGGAACTTTGGGTTGAAAAGAAAATTAAGTAATTCTGATGTGGATACTTTAGTAATAAGTTTATTACTACCCTCCTGTCTTTATTATTAACCAAAAAGTAGTGATGCAAACAGGCTCTGAAGCATGGCAGGTAATTTAATACTTTTACTAGCCCTTCCTCTGCTGCCAGGATCCAAAGCTACTACTGGCTGTGCTAGAGGACTGGGCTATTTCCTCCTGCACTTCTGAAATGCCACCAGCAGAAGGATGTACACAGGAAAAATACTCCTTTCCAGGTAGAAAAGCCTCCCTCCACTGCTCACCAAGGCTAACAGAAGTGGCTGTGCTGGTGCAACCCAGCCATCCATGCATGTGCTACCTTATCTAAGCTGCTTCTGATCACAGTTACACGACTTGACATTACTCCAGCTTTAGGCAACTTAAGGCTTCTAGACCATCTCCATATAGAACTGCCAGTGGATGCTAGGATGGGAGATACTGGTTCTCTGCAGTCATACCAATGCAGGCAGGATACTGCACCAGCTCTGCTCATGGTGTGTGTTTGTTCTTTTGGACATCTTTAATTTGCCATCTCACAAAGTCCTGAGAACCAGAAAAGTCCCCTGCAACAATTTTGGAGGCAAACTGTTTCTTCAATTTCTCACTAACTTTCCTGTTTCCTTTCTTCTGTGACATAAAGAAACTCTATTAAGTCACGCAGTAACACTTTCCAGTCAAATAAATTTTGCAGAGAGTAGAATATATTAGAGGTGGGGATTTCCCCAGGTGTAACTTTGCCGACATCACTGAAGTAATACTAGAAATATTTTCGTCCTGAATCTTGCTAGTGAAAAATGAGGTGATACCACTACTCAGTGGCAGCACTGAGTGTAAAGGCAGTGTAAAGGTCAGGGGAACATATGCACAGCTCCTTTTCTTCCCAAGGGAGTATTTCAGTAAGTATTTTAAAATACATAGTAACTAGAGCAACACATCTCGGATGTCCGTTCTATCGTCTATAGAACATTAGGAAGAACAAGTGGAGAGCAAGAGGGCAGTTAATGTTCAGCAATCTGAGGAAGTATTGAATGTGATGTTTTCCCAGCATACTGGATGCCCTCTTTTCTCCTATCAAGCTGGTCCATGTAGGCCTGAGAACTTTTGTTTTCTAGATTCTTCAATTAGCAAAAGTGGTGTTAGGGTACATCTTCTATTTGATGTGCAGACTAGAATAGAAATGTAATAGCAGAAAAAAGAAAAATCCCATACCCATAGGTTAATTGCTAGCAAATGTTGTTTGTTGATTAATGGCCTCAGTGAGCAGATGAAAAATAGCTCGGCTGCTGGAAAGATCATTAGCAATTTTAACTCCTTGGCTATTGTGATGGGCATAGAGAAACAATTGCTAACATATATAATACATTTTGCTGAGTACAGTGGCACACTGAAACCAGTTACAGTGAGGGAGAAACAATCACTGAGTTTTTCTTGCATTCAATTTTATAGAAGCTTACAAGACAGAGAAAGAAGAGAAATTTTTTTCTTCTCCTTCTAAAGCTTTTGGACACATCCTTGATAAATACATGGAAGGTTTTGTATGTAAACACAAATACTCAGTTCTGCTCATTAAATCCTATTATTTAAAGGAGGAGAGGGACAGAGATGCTGTGTGAAAGGTACTGTGCCAGCGAGCAGACCCTGTTTTAGCTTATAAAGGCACAGCAATATTAAGCAGAGCCCTGTGACAGCACAAAGCTAGCAGTGCAGGGGCTGAGGAAAAGAACCATGATCTTCCATGATGCCTCTGATCTTTGAAAGGTGTGAATATTACTGCCTCCTTCAGAGCATCCAGGAGACTGTGGCACTTGTGGGAATTCAGGACAATACCTCTCTTTACCCAGAGCGGCTGCAGACCCTGAATGTGCCACAGGGCCAATCGAAATTTTGGGGAGAAAATCTCTCAGCAGTCAGAAGAGGGGAATTGAAAGCTCTTACAGACCACTCCTGGCCATTTACACCACATAAAGACCAGGGCAAGAATCCTGACATCCTCCTTTGGATAGACTCCCAGCTCCACAAACACAGTCACAAATTGCCTTTTTCTCCCTAAGTCCTCAGAAACGAAGGAAACATGACCTTCAATCTGACTCTTCCTAGTGAGGTTTCTGCAGGCTAGAGCATGGCCCCACAAAGACCAGAAGCACTGCAGCCAGGGGAGTGGCAGAACAGGCAGCTGAGCTAAGGATAAAGCTCATAGAAACACATCTGCATCCATGGCAGTGAACGCTGCTTTGTTCAGGGATAAAGCAGCCTCCAGAAATCATGATCATGTTCCTTGAAACGATGTACCTGTAGCTGACTGTGTGGCAGGCAGGGTGTATTGCTACACAGGTCAAAATCAGCTCTGTGTTGCTGATCTTTCTAGCTGTGAGAGTCCTCGACTCAGTTCAGGCACAGCCAGGGCATCCCCTCAGTCTGCTCTGCTCCATGAACCAGACGTGCACAAAACGATCCTTTGAAGTCCTGCTGACATTGCTCTCAGTCCACCCACATTCTCTGAGCCACCTGCCACTTTCAGCCCTAGGAATGTCACAATGACCTCTGCCCAGCAGGTCATGTCTTTACTGAAGAGTAGCACAAGGATGATACACTCCCATGAACAGTCATTGCTGTCCAGGGGACATGCTTTGGTAAGCCCTGGTCCAGGATACGGGCACCATATAAGCCCTTTATGAAGCATCCCTACTGCTCAGAGCCCTCTCTTCCTGACATTTTTGTGTGCTAACCCAGACAAACTTGTGACACCTACTGTCAGAGACTCCATGATCCATACTAGCATTCAAATCCCAGGAGGGGAAAATAAAACAATCCTGAACGACAAGAGAAAAAGGGTGGCAAGAAGCTGAAGGCTATAACTGGCTGATAATTAGGCAAGTTCAATTGTAGCAGGCTCCTGGAAAGCTCATCAAGAGCAATCCCTCACATGGTTTCAGAAAATATGCAACAGGAAATTACAGCCTGAAGGCATTGTGTTCACTAGCAATTCCCAACCAAGGAAAAGAGAGACAACACAAACCAAAATAATTGCATGAGACTCTTTGAGCTTTGCATGCAAGCTCTGCACTTGTCAGGGGAAGTGGGCAAGCAGCCAAAAGGGACACAATATGTCACTAATTATCAAATATAGGAGAGAAATAGCCGGCTTATTGGAGAAACAATTCACAGAAACAGAGAAACATAGTACCTTTTACAATGGGAAACACCTTTAAGACTATCAAATCCAGCCATGAATCCAGCACTGCCAATTCCAGCACTAAACTATGTCCCTAAGCCCCAAATCTCTAAAATATCTCCAGAGATGGTGACTCAACACATTTTCAACACAATGTCTGGAGCAAGTAATTTCGTAAGGTATCTGTGATGGAAGGACAGGGGGAAATCCCTTCATGCTCCTCACACTGGCCTAGCTTTTGTATTGAGGCTTCTAAGAGAGGGCTTGGCCTGTGCACAGCATGGACACAAAGCATGCCAGGCACTCTAAGCTATTTGCTTTGGGTAAGAAACCTATGGGATAGGCAGGAGTTTGCCACGGTCATAAGGCAAATTAAGCCTTCTTGGCAATACCCTAAAAACAGTCAACTCTCTGTTGCAAGGGGTTTCTTCTCTGCTTTGCAGAAGGCCTAACTAAATGGGAGGTAATGAAGAAAAGTGGCGGCAGGAGGAGTGGGGAAGCCATCTACATCCTTCTATTGCAGCCTGGAAGCACTACAGGTCCAGCCAAGCTGCTCTGAAGCAGTGTTCCTGGCACTGATTCCCTCCTCGGTGTTCTGCCACTCCCAACACATTGACAGACACCCATCATTACACGTACAGGTATCCAGCACCTTCTTCTCCCTGTGCCCAAGGCCATAGAGGACGTTTAGCTATTGAGTCAGGACTACAAAACAACACTGAGAACTGTGTCAGCCAGGACACTTTAATAAACCCAAGGTTTTTGCGAGTTTCTATATTATTGCTTTGTTTTCTGCCAGTTTAATGTGAATTTTGGACGCAGATGTGGGTGGAGCTGCAGCCCCTGAGCCACAGCCACAGGTGCAGACACTGGGCTCACCAAAAAAGGACAGAATATAAATCCACTCCCTGTTCCCATCACTTTATCTCACTGTATATTTGGGCGGGCTCAGCTAAACCCTTTCCAAATTGCATTTTCAGTCAAATCCGTGCAGCAGAGCCCCAACCCCCAGCCTGCGTTATTCCACGGGGTGCCGCGGGATTAGGAACGCTGGGATGAGGGCTGGAGCTTCCCGGAGGGGCCGCGGGAGCGCCGGGCCGGGCGGGGCCGGGCGGGATCCGCGGGGCTCGGCTGCCCCCT
>NW_008246059.1:1509183-1555935 GCF_000691975.1 Corvus brachyrhynchos
GAAAGGTCAGCGGTCAAAAAAGGCCAACTACGTACTAGACTAAGGGGATGTTTGATCACAGAATCACGGGACCGTTTGGGCTGGGAGGGACCTTAAAGATCACCTAGCTACAATCCTCCTTGCCACCCCCATCCAGCCTGGCTTTGAACAACTTCCAGGGATGGGGTCCACAGTTTCTCTGGACAGCCTGTTCCAGTGCCTCAGCATCCCCACAGTGAAGAATCTCTTCCTACTATCTAATCTAAACCTACTCTCTTGTCAGTTTTAAGCCGTTCCCCTACCACTACGTGCCGTTGTAGAAAGTCCCTGTGCAGCTCTCATGCAGATCCCTTTTACACACTGGAAGAATGCTGCAAAGTCTCCCTTCAGGAATCTTCTCCAGGCTGATCAGCCCCATCCCTCCCAGCCTGTCTTCATAGGAGAGGTGCTCCAACCCCCTGATCATCCTCATGGCCTCCTCTGAACTTACTCCAACAGGTCCACATCCTTTTTGCACCAGGGCCCCCAGATGCTCCAGGGATGCAGTAGTCTGGAGCAGGGAGAGGGTCTCACCAGAGCAGAGTAGAGAGCCGAATCCCCTCCCTTGCCCTACTGCCTACGCTGGTTTTGATGCAGCCCAGGACACCGCTGGCTTTCTGGATTGCAAGTGCACATTATCAGGTCATGCTGAACCTCTAGTCAAACAAAACCCTGAAGTCTCCTTGGGAACAGGTTTTGTCCTTTTGGGAAGACAAAGAAGGGAAACTGGCAGTTGGCAATGCTTTATGCAGACTTCCTTTTTCAGCACCTTGTTAAGAACAATCCCAGTTCTTCCCCAAATGCTCTGTTATTATTGAACCCAGAAGACTATAGAAGACTAGAAATGAAGCCTCAGACTAGCAAGAATTCCTCCTCTTCCTCCTCCTCTTTCTCCTCCTTCTCCTGCAAAAAGACCTTAAAAATTATCAGCAGGCCTCTAAAAAACAGTATGTTTCTCAGTTTAGTCTGTTCTTTGTTCCCAGGGCAAATGTTAATTCTACCTCTAAAACTCTGTCTGAGGAAGCTCTTAAACATCTTGTTTTGTTCTAACAAGACAGGAGATAACCTTTCTTTGCCACCTCCCAATCTCCACAACTCTCCAAGATGTAGTAGAGAGTGGGGCAATACACCAACACAGAGCCTTTTAATACTGATGGTTGGTAAGTCAAGTTTCAGTGTACAATTCCCCAAAATCATGTGGCTTTTGAGTGAGTCACATCAGCAATGTTACCCTTTCCTCTGCATTTGGACTCCTACATACACCATGGTTTGCTGCACAGCCAGAGTTCATTTGCAGAAGATATCAGCAGCATAATCTTGGGTCATGAAGAATTAAATTAACAGTTTGGCATTTTTTAATTGTTAATTGTCTTTGTGGAGTGCATGAAGCAAGCATTGAGGCCAATTGAATGGCTTTGTGCTTCTTTCATGTCCAGCTACCTCTGATGCCCCCTGAAAATGCTCTGTCTAAAAACCTCCAGAAGTTCACTTGCCATTATCATTTTAAATAAAGATAACTGCAAGCTTTGTTTTGTTTTGTCCTCTCTTTACCTACCTTCCCAGTTCTCTCTGAACTTAAAATATAAATCCTAGGTGGCAGCAGAGAAAGATTCTGACTTGACTCACTCAACTAAAATATGTACAGTTTTGCATCAACCATTCAAGGAATTACAGGGCCAATAACATGAAAGTCATTAGGAAAAAACCAGAGTATTTTAATACTGCCTGTTTATTTAACATCAGCTTTTAACTTTTTCTCAGTTGCAGCAAGCCTGTTATTTTTTTTTTTAGAAAGTCCTGCTTTCATTCCCATCTCACTTGTCAGCTGAGGATTGAGGGGAGGAAGGCCCTGAGGCTGCAGTTCCTGAAACACACACACCTGAGTGGGAGTCGAGTGGGTTTCCTCTACTGACAACACGTCAGCCGAGAGAGGGAGCAGCAGAATGAAATGAGATACAAAGCAGGAGCTCGAGAGAGAAAGAGGTATGCCTCTTCAGCTTCAACTCTTAGCTCAGCCTTTAAATAAATAAATAAATCAGTGAGGATTTATGATCTGCTGTATGATTTAGCCTCTCTTGGAAGGTCTCTTCTTTCTTTCCTGGACTAGAATACTTACTGCTTTTATTTCCCCCTGAGTTACAAAAGTAATAATGTCATATGTTAATGTCCTGGAAATAAAATTTGAGGATTATTCAACAAAGAATCAGGTAACAGCAAAGGCTTGAGTTCATATTCAAAAATATTTATTTTTCAGTTGTTCATGGTACGTGTCAAATTCTTGGTTACAGCAAAAAATTGTAACAAACAGCATCACAGTGACATATAATCAAGCCATAAGAGTGCAGTTTATTACAACCGTGTAAACAAAAAGAAGTTTTTCTGTAATGGCACTGTTCATAAACCAAATTATGGCATACAGAATCTCAGCAAAAGTCAAAAGACACGTTTACAAAGAAAACAAAACCCCAAATTGAAACACAGTATATGAACCTGTACAAAATGGCCCCATCCACGTTTCAGAGAAAAGAGTGCCCTCAAATTTTTTCTTGGCTTGTTCTTAAGGAATTTAAATCTTCATTGTTTTCAAGACATCAATCCAGCATGTGAAATATTACTATTATTGAATAATATGAATAAAGAGCAAACATCTCTTAATTATGACAATGTGAATATCCCTACTGTTACATTATTAAAGGAGACGAGATGATTTGGGAATGTTATTGTCTGTATAGCACACCACCTTTAAAAGGTATTCCTTAGAAAAAAAAATAAGTTACTGAGAAATAAAATCCAAAGTGCACCACCAAAGAAACATTTTTGTGCATAAATATCAAAAAGTAGAATCTTATTTTTCTGTAACAGAAGTAAATAATTTGATTATAATACAAGGTACATACTGTAAACTGTAGGATGCACTTTGAACTTGAAATACATTCATCTCAAACATATTTTATATATTAGCACCTAAAATAGGATTTAAACAATTTTAGGTGTTTTTTTCAGATCATGCATTAGTTATGGCTTGCTTGATGGACACAGTTTTGCCAGCAGCCTTTTAGTGTTCCGTGAGATCCTCTTAATAAAAACACACAGGTCTGAATGCCACTACATTTTACACATGTACCTTTCATACAGGAAGTTTTGCATATGTTCCATTTGCAGCGAGGAGGTCCCACAACAGCAGGAGGTAGCGACAGAGCAACAAAGGTACAGTTATTAAAAAGTACTGGACAACTGGGAGTACATAATATAATTACAAGCTGGTATCTTCAGTTTACAGAAAGCTATAAAGTTTTGTGCTTTAAAAAAAAAAAAGACGTTCAACATGTGCTTACTCACATGCTGACACAGAGCTCATGCAAACGATTAAAATAAATCTTACCCATTTTACCCTTCAGAAATGCTGCATATAGTTCATCCTCAAATAAACTGAGGACCCCTCAGAAGCAACAGGGGCCTAATGTGCAGATTGACTTCAGCAAGATGTAATTGCTTCCTCCACAATGAGAAGTGAACAGCAGTATCAAACAGGAAATTTCATTGAATCGTGCTTCGTTTCAAACACTGTTAGGTCCAAATCCAGGTTCATTTGTCATTAAGCATTAAGACTACCTTAAGAAAAAAAAAAGTTATTTTCTTGGAGGAAGAACATTTTCTTCATAATAGCCTGGGTTTACTACATTTCCCGCTGGATCATATCTAGCCACCACAAACGTTGAGCCATCACTAGCAGATGCTTTTCCAACTCCCATCTTTTTTGTGTTCTTCCAAACCATGGCTGTGAAGTGACCTAAAGAAAGAGAGAGAAACATACAAAAGCACTTTAGATACTAAATCTGTAACATTCCCTTTAACACGTGAGGTGCTGGGGAAAGAAAGAACAATAGGAAGCTGCTTCTTTGTCTAACATGAGAACAAACTAAGGACATGAAAAAGAACCCTATGTCCAGCATTTTGCTTGAAAAACCATAATCTGATCTGTTTTCATACTACTATTCCCATTTCCATGTCCTATATCCAAATAAGAATACGTAGCAGGAGAGTCATGAAAGAAGTAGTTTGATAAGTATCTGACGTAAAATTTGACAAAGACATCACAGCTTTTACTCCCTGCAGTGAGAACAGCAGTTCTGAGAGTGACTATTATTCATTTGCTTTAACCATTTCATACTCCCCCATGTGTTTGCATGTGCCACTGTTCAAAAAAACCACTGTTTTTGTGGCTTCTTCTGCCTAGTTTAATAGCCACCCCTGCACTGTGCTGCTCCATCAGTTGTTCCCTCTGTGCATAGACAAATCCCCAAATCAGGGAGAAAAGCGTGATTTTCTTAATCTGAAACAAGGTCAGGTACCTCTCTTGCTGAGCATTATTTGAGGAACAATGTTCTTAAGTTCATTCTGCACTAGCTTGTCAATATGCAGCCAATGACCTGTTCCCAATCTCCAAATTTTAGCTGAAGTGATCTCTGTGAGTGGAGTGATACAATTCAGCAGAAGTCACATCTCAACGTAAACAACAACAGAGTAATTTAGTAAGACTTCTATATGATTCCAATTTAGTATTTCTTACAAATTAATTTGCCTTAAATAAAAAGTTGCCTGTTCAAAATTTTGGAGTTGGAGGGAAAATGCAGTACTAAAAAACCCCTACAGATTTTGCTTAGTTTCTCATTTCTGAGGTTGTTTTACACTGTTGTCAGTTTTTAGCATAATAATAGAAGATGTGTTTTTGAAGAGACAGTTCCCAGTCTGAACTTACCTGTCCCAGAAGAAAACCCTGGGTTTTGAAAGCTGTAATTTTTTATTTCACTGTACCATCTGTCAGCCACATCTTTTCCTGGAAGACAAAAGAAATGTGCTGCAAAATTGTGACATAAACACAAAAGTGTAGCTCACAGCCTGCCCAGCAAGATCTTCTGTAACTTTCAGCTTGGAAGATAACGAAGACACATCTCCCTCATCTTGGATAAGTGCTCCTGTCATCAGGCTCATACACACAGCTTTCACCAGCTCCTTCCTCTTGGAATGTGTTTGGAAATGCCTACCTGTGCCAGGTTTTCTAGGCAAAAAGCCACACCTTCCAGCTCCAGCTAAACCAAAGAAAAATTACATTTCTGACGTCTTTTAGTTTCCCATGTTCTCATCAGCATTCAATATTTCAGATTTCTCAGTGCATTTATTTTTAATGGTTTCTACCTACCACTAAAGCCATTGTGAAGGTCCATTTTGAGGCACTCTAATCCAGGGTACTACAGAAACCTCAAATACTCATACTTAGGAGCTGCTTCCATGTGGAAGTCTGCATGTCTAGCACTGTTTCATCCCATCCAAGGCCTTCACTGACAACAGCTGTATAAGGACTATGACTACAGCCAGGGATGTAGCACAGACCAGAATCTGCAGATGCTATGCAGAAAAATGCCAAATGTTACTTGTTTTCCATTACTGGTTGTTAGGAAAATCTTGTGTCAAACACCAGGGGGATGAGAGGGGTCAGGTTTTTCCCTGAGCAACATCGATAATGAAATTTCTGCTTCACATTCCAGGATGTATCATCGACGCAAGGCCAGGAGATTTCAAAGCAAGTTGCCAAAGCTGTTAAGCCTGCCATCATGAAGAATGCAGGTCCCTGGTGGACTGTTGGCTGCAGAAGAGCAATGACTCATGCTTTGCTATTTTGCAGCAAAAAGTCTTAAACTTGCACACTTCTAGAAGTCAGACACTGCATTCGCTGCTTTAAACTTAACTTAAACTTCAGTTTGTTATGACTGAAGTTGGCTAAAAGGATGATGCTGTTAGCCTGGCAAGCTGGTTATCAGAGCCATAATTGATAAGCAAATATTCAATGAAATGCCATCTCTAGAGAGGTTTGTGAACTGAAAGTACTATGAACTTTTATGCCACACTGCTTGTTGGGAAGAGTTCTTAGTAGAGTCAAATAATTTTTTTCTACATAAAAAGGGAGCAAAACCTCTCTTGTCTCCCAAAGTAAAAGTTTCAGGAATAACTATTGGTTTCTTCTTTTCCTGCTCTCCTTGCACCAAAAAAACAAATGCAGTAGACCTGTAGCATGGTTGAAGTATGTAACACATATTTATTTGTTCATTTCTTACTAAAGTGGAAATGAAAACTGAAAAAAGGTGCAAATAGTGACCTTTATGCAATACAAGGGGAAAAGAAAAAGCACATAGTAAAAAACCACACAACAAACCAATCAGATCATCCTGTCCCACTCACTTTCATATTGATGAAGGATTTAGATGTGTTTGTGGTAAGCTGGGTGTAACAGAAGTACAGAATATGACTGCTGACGTATCAGGCCTTATGAAGCCCATGTATTTTATGTGTACAAGTGCTGAAGTGACTATAGTACATAAGTTGGATTTTAGCAGATGTAGGACTGCATTCTCACTGCTGCCAGCATTTTATTCCTTCTGTTAATGTATTGGTATGAAACAGTATAAAGAGTATTTGAAGAGAAAGTCACCTCCACTCTGCTTACTGGAGCTCTAAGAAGTGTGCCTAGGCTGCATGTGACAGAACTTAAAATCTCCATAATGGCAGTATTGCAGGGCACATGGAAGCTTTGACAAACACAACATCTCTTCATAATTAATTTGCTTTTAATTTAAAGAATACTATAATGCGAAAAAATGTTTACTTTTTAATTCAAGGGAGATAGCAATGGCATCAGGTAAAACTCCCTCAATCCTGTACCTGAAAGACAATGAGCAATAGTTGGGCAGCACAGTCTATCATGTATTAATTCCCAGATTTCAAGGATGAAAGCTTTCAACAGACTGAGGCCAGGAAGTTAAAGCTTAGAAGCTGATCACTGTTCTCCATTTTTCACATGCAGGATCAAGTTTTCCTTATATGGCATTGCTGTCATCATCCTTGAATTAAAAGAGTCATGGCCTCATAAGCTGTGGGAAAATAAAGACTGACTTTTTTCCAGCAAAAGAGAAGTTGACCAAAGGACTAGGCAACTTTTGACAAACTCCATCTTGAAATCATGTTAAAGCAGTGTCCTGTAAGTGAAGGGAATGGATTGTATCTGTCACATGGCACAGGAAATGAGGGGGGACTCCAATGTGGAAGTTATTGCCATGTAAGAAGACAGGTAGGTAGGTACCTAGTGATTAAACAGTCTCTCTTTCTTCTGAAATACTTTTCTTCTAATTCTTTGCCCTTTGTGGAGCAGTAAACAATGCCCTGGTGGGACACAAGCCAAACCAGTGTTGAAAGTGACAGCTGGCACACAGGGGACTAAGGAAAACCCCTGTTTTGAGCCCAGTGACCCCCAGACTTCCAGAGAGAAAACAGCACAAGAATCAGGAGTGCACTGAGCCTACCTGCTTTAGCAGCAGCTTGTATCCTCAGAGTTACTGGTTCAGAAAACTGACCACAATATTTCCATTTAAATTTATTATGGAATAAATTATGCAGTCATATTTAGGGTCTGTTTTGATTGCTTTTCAATGTTTCATGGGAAACAGCTCCCCCTGCTCCCAAAGTTCCCACAAAACAGGGGAAGTTGGTTGATGTTCAAAATGCTTTTCGGTCAGAAGGAAAAAAACACAGAAAAGAAATTGCTCACATCCCTCATTCCTGATCAGAGCAGAAATGATAAAGTTTACTCCTCTCAAAAAGCACGTGGATCTGCCCTGCAGTCAGAGCTGCAGCTTCTCTTCCATTGCTCTGCTTGCAGAACTGATTAATAAATATTCTGCTGAGCGTTTTTAACACCCTTCCTGTTTGCACTGCTGTAAACCATACTCAGAGTTCCAACAAACACTTTCACTATAGAAACACAGTTTGACTCCACCCTTCTCCCAGTGAGAGTTCACTGATGACCTGCTCAGCTAGGCTTACTAGATGTTCATTGCAGAACAGGCTGAATCTCACTCTAATGAGTTTCAGTTATGATGGACAATCTTCCTCACATGAAAACTTAGTGCAACAATCCTTGAACTAGCATCCAGTTATAGTTTTGCCCAAGACTAGGACCAGAACCAGCACAGTAATTTGATTTCATTTACATGAGATACAAGCCTGCAATGTGGCCACACTGACTGTGCCTCAAGCTTCCTCACAGGGTCAGAGGTGTGACCATGTGGGGTCCGTCCATATGTAGGACTAACAGTGTAAATTATGTCCCCCTTACTATCAAGGGGCCACTGCATGTAAACAGGTGCCATCACTCCTGCCTGGCTGTGCTCTGCACCTCATCAGTTGTGCAGTTGTCTCATTAAATGTCATTTCTAGTTATTCTCCTGGGTGAGGAGCTCTGTTCTGTGGATGTGGGGGAGGAGAGTGCCAACAGCTGGTACCAGACCAAGGGTTGCAGAGACCTCTGTGTCTGCAGTGCCAGCAACCGGAGCACCAGCAAAGCACAAGGGGGACGTGGTGGTGAGCAGGTGAAGTGCTCTGGCAGGAGTTGCTACACAACAGTATGACCATTGCAGGGTGAGTTCTGGTCAGCAGCCAGGGACCCATGTGTGTGAGATGCACTGTACTGGCAACTGGAGTGGAACTGCAGCTTCAGGAACTGGTATGTCCAGGTGCAAGCTACTGGTGAGATTGGGATCCAGGGACAGCTACTGGGCAGACTGCATGTCTGAGCTTAGTTACTGCTGGGATTCACTCTGGAATTCTATTTCTATTCTATTATTTTCATACATATATATAATTCTATATATTTTAACAATATAAAATATACATTATCTCTACTTCTAAATCATTTACTGAGAAGTATGTTTGTATTTTTATATACTATATTAATTTACTATATATACTATTTATATACTATATTAATTTATATACTCCAGTAACATATATCATTGGAATCAGCTGAAAAAGGAAAGAGGAAGAGCCACTGGTGCTCTTCATTTTAATGCTGACTGCACCTGTTTGTGCTGCTCTGCACATGTACATGTGTCCACACTGTATATGTGTGCTTATGTGTGTAAGATTGGAAACACATTTCCAGCCTGTGCAAGACTGGACACACATTCCCAGCCTCACCATTGGCAACACAATGCTGTGGCAGCCCTATTCCTCTATTCAGCTCGCCTCAACATTTAATTTCTCTGGGCGCAGCCTTACAGTTTCTCCTCAAAACAAAGAGTGCTTAAATCTTCAAGTAATCCCACTAAGTTGCTAAAAACATTCTAATAGACTCACACAGAGTATATTCCTCTGCAAATGGGCAGCACCTTGGTGATCTACTTAAAAACTACGTTTTCACAACATTCCTCCCACCAGTCTGAGGGGAAAGGGGGTAGATTTAACATTGCCGCCAAAATAAAATATCTACCTGGACTAAAGTCATACCAATGGCTTTTGGAAGTAATTCTCTACTTTCAACATCCCTCATGCAGGTCCTTATTTTATTTGACTTTAATTAACAGTACTGTATGAGCCTGGTTTTAGACAGCAAGAGATACATCAAGGCAGGCCCTCAGTCAGAGCACACCCCTCCAGGGCTTGGGCAGACAATGCTTGTGCTGTTCTGCCCACTAGCCCCAACCTTAGGAGACCCAGATTTCTCCCACAACAGATGTGGGTAATAGCACAACATGGACTTCTCTTACAGACTCTCTAGAGAGTTCATAAGATGCAGTGTTTCCACCAGCAACACAGCATGTTCTTCACAGGCACACTGGCCATCCCAAACAGAATTCAGACATCCAGTGCTTGCCTTCAGCCTCCCGACACATGAGAAGTGAGACGAGGCATCCTGAGAAGCCTGACACAGCACAGCTGCCAAGGCAGGCTGCAGTCTCTTGCATCAGTGGCAGATGACAGCTCACTTATTTGAACACAGACAAAGAAAAGTCTGCCACGGAGCAGTTCCTGCAGGACTAGAGGGAGGAAACAGCTGTCAACTATTTCTTGGATTACAGGGATAAACATATTTCTAGCAACAGCTTTAGGCTATGTAACTCTGAAATCCTGAATAGAATTCAAGGTATTCTTTACCAGGAGATGAGTAATATTAGAAGGCTTTACAGTTGAAAGCTTAAATCTTCTCTGAAACAAGAAATGCATCTTCTGGCATCATTACAGAACTCAGTAAGAGCCAAAATAAACAACAGCATCACTTTTTGAGAGAGAATACAGAGTATTCTAGAGGTTTATTGAGTCTTGCTTTATCTGGGAAAGAAACCAGAAGACACTGCCTGCCTTTGTTAAGCCCCTGAATGGATGTCTTAATCCAAATTGCAGCCTCATTGAGCAGGGTACAAATTAACCATCCAGAGGGAACTATATGAGAAAAAGAGAAAGAATGAACCAACTCCACGGAGATGAAGACTAAGCCTAGATGAGAAAATAAGTTCCTTTGAAGAACTAGCTTTCTCATTCTGGTACTTCGAGTAATCCTGCTGCATTGGAAATATAGAAATGTTTCACAGAACAAAAGAGGATGTAGCTTAATTTTCTCAACATGGCATTTAATCATGGGGATAAAAACCAGCAAAACTTCTCAAAACTGGAAAGTTATGTATGGAAACAGTTCACTGAAGAAAACAGACTGGATCCAGAGAAAAGGCAGACATTATATAGAAGGATTTGTGTGTTATGTTTCCAGCTCTCTAAATGGGAATTCCGTGGCTTTAACCTCGGGGGAAGGAGCACAGGCCATTAACACAAAGAAGAACTAAGCTCAGTCAGTGAGTCATAGCAACTATGCAAACTCTGCTGTACATCTGTGTTTTCCCATACTGCTCCAAATCCCTTCCTCACACCCTTGCAAAGGACAGAATGCCAAATATGAGCAAATCAAATTGTGTTTTTCCACCATAGGTTTCTTTTTCAACATGAAAATATACCCAACTTGGGACTAGAGCTGGCACTTGAATCAAACAGCGTCCCTGAGACTAAAACTCACTAAAATTTGCAGGTCCTTCAAATAGAGCCTCCAGCCTGTAGAAATGAGCTTCTGTTTCCTTGGGGCTGTGCTGCAAATTCCAGGGGTAGATTGGAATAAAGAAAGCAAGTGGCTGCTTTTAATACATCCCACCTGCTGTCCCAGCAGGCTGAGGCATGAGCCCTGCTCACTGGAGGAGGCAGGAGGGAAGAGCCTGCTGAATCTCTCTCCAGCTGAGGGCTCAGTACAGGCCATCAGCCTGACCAAAATGCAGTTCCTGGGGCACCCAAACCAGAGGCTTCCAGTTACATTTACAGTCAGAAAATACATGGAGTAATTTGTCTTCAGAAATGAAAGCACAGAAAAGGGCTTAAAGCCTCTTTGCTGACAGACTGGAAGATACTTGTGGAAGGACATCAGCCACTGCCACTTTGGTGTCCTGTCCTCCGCTTTAGCCCCCACAAACAGGAACTGCTGTGCAGTGTGCAAGACACATTTTTCCACTTCCCTCACCACAGCTGGGCTGTGGGCAGACCTCTCCTTGGCTGGGACAAACTAAGGATAAAGGTGAAGTACGGGGCATTGACAGCTTCCTTCTCTCCTGCCATGGATGCACGCTAAAGACAGCCCCACAGCAGGGACATACGGAGCAGCCTAGCTGCCAAGCCCTGCCTCCAAAGGGACAGAACACACCACCACAAACCCTACTCCCTCTGTACCTACATATGCTTCTTGCTCTCAGGACACACAGGTGACTGCAAACCACCATCCTGTCTCCAGGGAGCATGGGCTGGGCTATGGTGGATACATTTCTGAAGTAGAGGAAACTCCAGCACTCTTGCAACCAAATGCTCTGAGCCCAAAGGCATTTATCAGGTGTCCGTGAGACAACAAGAGAAGAGAGCTCACCTGATTGGTCATAGGATGCCCATGCTAGGTTTTCTCCACATTTCCCATTAGCAGACTCGGAGCTGTGCTTGAGGACCCTTGTGGTAGCCAGTTCTTCTGCATACCTAGCAAAGGAATCCACACACTGGGTCAGGGACCACAGTTGCAATGAGCAGAGAGGAAGAGAAGGATATGCAAACAAGGAATTGTGCTGGAAGATGATGGGTTTAAGTCAAGTTGCAAAGCCCTGAAGCCAGAGATGCTTTAAGCTTACATAGATCTACAAGTTAGGCAAAGGGAAAATATATTTTCTCTATTTTTCATGAGCATCTGTATCACTTCTGAGAAGAGCCTAGAAGAAATCAAAGGGTAGATCCCCTTCCACCACATTGTGACTAGCACCTGGAAATCCGCTGGCCATCCTTAGCCACAGCTGGTGGTGGAAAGGGAAGCACCTACAGCAATTGTTACAGGTGTCACCTCCTGGCATTTCTAGGTCCCTCACAGGAGTAAATTAAATGTTCTCAGTGAGACTGGAAAAAACCAGAAGTGGGGATTCAGTTAAAGCAAGCATAAACCCCCTACGTTTACAAATGAAAAAAAAAGTCAAATGCAAAAAAAGAGCAATGTACCAGGCAACAGGATGGAAGAGAAGGGGACCACATGGACACTCTGAGGCAACAACTGTGTAAACCAACACAGGCATAAGCAGCACTGTTTCTATAGAAGTTGACGTGTGTGAGTGTGGGATGTATTTTATTTTCTTAGAACAATAGGGTTAAGAAGAACATAATGGGTAAAACAATTACTCCCTTTATTCAGCACTGGAAAGGCTTCAGTGCAGAGACAGGGAAATTGCAAAGACCATTTGTTATTTCTTACAGTGACAACACAGAGAGTCATCAGGTTGTAGATTTACAACTCAAGTGAGACAAAGCACTTATTCCACACTGTGCAGCAGAAGTCAGCGCCACAGGACAATGCGGACACCAAAGCACATGTTGGGTTGAAAAAGAGAGAGGCAAATTCACACTGGATGGATGTGGGGAGGAATCTTCACGGCATATTAAACAAGAGCAACAAATAAATGAGGATACAACTTACTTCTTAGGAAAACCATAATTTCCAGGATAAATCTGTAATTTCCAGGAGAAGATAAAGGGGGAAGGATCACATTTGTTTTGTTCTCTTACTCCTTCCCTAATCATGAGCTACTGGCATCTCCAGAGACACAAATTTTGTCCAGCTGAACATTTTGACCCAAGCTAGTACTTCAGTCATTAGGTTCTAATTTCCTTCTGCCCTAATCTTCCCACCAAAACAAAAAAAGGGAGTATTTAGCTACATCCATTAATTTAGAAATAATGAAAACTTGTGTGTTGTCAGTTTGCTAGATCCTGGACTAGAGGATCTTTAGATGCTATCACTACAGTCCTGTAATTTTTCTCAGGATCCTCGTATCCCAAGTTAGAGGCAAGACTGGGAGAAAGTACACATTGCAGATGGATGAAGCTGTCAGGGATTTCAGACAAAGGGTGATTTATCCACTCCAGCTCAGGAAGTTGAAAGCATGAGATTTTCATCTGAGATCATCACCCTATGCTTCATTACAGTCAGAGATAAACAGACACCTGCTGAGGCTGACTCATCTCATGTTAAAGCAGGGATCCAATAGTCAGTTCACCTGTCACAATAATTGGACCTGAAAATAGTAGGAAATATACCTTTTTCAACACAGATAGAAAAGCACAGAAAAGTACCCAGAGGTACACCAAATACATACCAAAGGTATGTATGTAGGATATACCCAAAGAAAAGGTGAAGTTCTTCTTTGAATTTAAGAATATACAGAACCTGTTGTGACAAATATGAGATTTCTTTAATTTCATATCTTTTATTCAGATCAGAACATTTCTGGTTCTTGCTATCAACCAGTTTTACCAGTCTCTGTACATGTGTCTCTTAATTCTTACAAGTTAAGTTACAGACCATAACCAAATAAAGGTTTCCTATTGTTATTCATCATAGCAGGGCGTCAGCTGAGTCCAGAGATGGCTGTGAGGAATTTCTGAAGGATCTAAAAATACCCAGCAAGGGCAACAGCACACTTAGAGATAAATGTGGAGCAATGCATATTTGATAGAATAATCTAAACTATTCATAAAAGCCAACTTGTTCAAACCAAGTGTTGCACTTTGGAGACACAACAAGTGCTACTGACAAGTCAATGAAATCTCTTCCTCACTGTGAGCATGAAAAACAGAAACAAAAAATCCCCTTAGAAGAACTGAAGGAAAGCCCCAGCAGATTACAAAGGCTGGTGAATGAGTCACTGGCATTCCATCTCCTAGAGATACTGTGTCCAGTTATAGTGATGTCTCAAAAGAAAAATAAAAAAAGTAGCAACACCAAGTTTTTTTTTGCTGCCAGAGGTCATGTCCACGTGCCATGTACATGGTGTGCTGTACAGCACAACAGCTGGAAGAGATCTAGGAGTCAGGAGCCAGCACATCTGTGTGACATCTGTGTCCCATTATGCTGGGACAGTAAATCACATTCTGGAAAGACTACAGGATCCCTGTCTCCCAGTTACCTGGTACAGAGAAATCTGCATGGTTATGGTAGAAAGCCTAATGGGAGGAGATCTTATGACTAGAGTAGGGATCAAACTGGCCACCATTTAGTATTATTTATCTTCTTAAGAGTTTAATCAGCATTTACTCCTTCAGTTATCTCTTTTGTACTGTGAGGATCAGCATAAAAAAAAGAGAAGAATTTTAAATCTACTTTTTGAAAAAGGTTGCTGTAAAGGGAAGGAAGTTAATCTGGTCATTGTAAGCACAGTAAAGATGACAAGCAGTATTGGACTCAAATTTCTGTAAAGAAGACTCAAGTTAGAGAGCAGGAAGATAGATTCACTGTATGTTAGACTGAGAAGAAGTTGTGCAGTCTTCAACACTGGAGAAGAGACAAGATGTTTCCTTCCTGACAGAATAGAGAACATTTAATGCTTTTGCTTTTCGGGCCAGGAGATAGATAATTTGATCTGAAATTACTTCCTCCTGATTCCACTGATCTTAGACCAGTCACCACTTCTTACATGAAAAAGTTATTTTCTCACTATTTCAGCAGCACTGGCTATTCTGCAGATGACAATCCCTTATCTGACAGAAGTGCTGTTTTAGCACTTCATGGTGAAGCATGTTTTAGACAACTACCCTCTGCAGAGGACACCTACCAGTGCAGACAGATGTAGCCCACATGTGAAAAAGGCTCCAAGAAAGATTTATATTGTTGTGACCACAGAAGTGTCCATGTGACCAGCTAATGCTATGTGATGGAGAAAGAGGGGACAAAAGAGTGGAGTCCCTCACTTTCTACTCAGTAAGTCTTCATTGGGTTAACAGCATGTCAAAAGGCAAATATTTTTACAGTAAACACAGTCAAACCTAACAGACAAAAGTGTCACAAATCTCATTAGAGAAAAGAAAGGACTGAACTCACAGTTGGGCTCCTCTGTTTAACTTCTTGCAGAGTTTTAAAGGAGGGACTCCATGTTTCTTCCTGTAGTCATTGTGTGCTTTCAAGACTTCTTCAGCAAATTGTTTGGAAGCTGAAATCACATTAAAAAAAATTGAAAGGTCTGTCAAATACAGACATTAGTGAAGAGAGAAAAAGCATTCCCTGTGCCTAAAGACACTGATGCAGGCTGGACAGAAGAACACAAGAGTACCACCCACATTACCTGGGAGCAGGATCAAATGAACCACTAATGACTTCCATCCAGAAACAAAATCTAACAGACACTCCCATCGGGAAGCTACAGACTCACCAAAGGTTGAAGAAAACTGTGATCCTTTCTGAAGAAAACTGTGATTGCTTTCCTCAATAGCAAGGTGATTTAAGGTTAGTGAATCAGTTTGTCAGTTTAAAACAGAAGTCAGTTTGACTGACTTTCGTTTTAATCTATCACTGCACTGCATCACCATTCCAATCTCAGTGTAAGCAACAAGTAAGTCCTTCAAGGAGATGCATTAAAAATGCAAATGATTGTCCATGTATGCAAGAATTATCTGTATTAGTTAGGGCACCACCTAAAGAGAATGAATATAATAAAATGTTTAGATCTCTGCAAGTACTTTGAAACATGCACCATTCTTCTTATTCATTTCATAGTACAAATTCATAGACATCTCAAAATGCACCTTTATTTGGCTCAAGACAAATAAATGTTCACAAACAGCAAGTAGTAAGGAAAGAAATGACTACTGGGGATGACTTCTTCCCCTGTGCTAGAGTGTATTCAGTAAACATCTGAGTTGCAAAATTACTGCAAAGCTTTAAAAGAGCTCATGTTTGTACTCCGGTGAACTTGGGGCTTTAAGCACCACAAGACAGAGGACAAGCTATCAGTCACAGTGCAGTTCACTTTGACAGCAATTTCATGTTACCTCCTCTTATGACTTTGTTCATTTTCCCCAAGATTCACGGAGGGGAAAAAGTCTTTCCATTGGTCACCTTGTGGAATTTGCTACTTAATGAGAAATTTGGAACCTGAAACGGGGCATTGGGACAGTTAGAGTGGTATAAATAGCATCTTCAAAACAGAAAGACAATTTTCACTTTATCTTCCTGAAGCATCTGAACAGGGCAAGAGAAATCTTTAAGAATTTAACTCTGCCTTTACTGTGACACAGGTTTTTATATTTATTAATGATGCATCAGCTTCATTTCTGAATATCCCAACTAGCACGACTACCATAATTTTCCTTGTAAGACACTTCGGAAACCCAAACACGTCTCATGACTAGAAAGTATTTCCTGTTATTAACCTTAGATTTCTCATCTTCCTCTCACTACTCAATCCTAACAATTAAAATCAATCATTCTCTGCTGTATTAGCATTATTCTCTTCTGCTGTTTGTAATGATGCACTTTTCCCTCAACAGAGCTGACAGTTTGCATGCGCTGCTCTCAGAAATTTTTCCTAAGGTCATTACCCAGCTCACTCCCATGCTTTAAGGTGTTCTTGGACTTCTCTCCAGTTTCCTCAACAGTGCTGGGATAATACAGCAGCCTAAAATAATCTCAGTATCCAATGCACATAAGAAAGCCCTTACAGTTTCATGCAGTACCTCAAACCTTTTGAACACAGTTTGAAGTTGGGTTGACTCTTTCCTGACTACAGTGTCATTATGGACATATATCTAATACATTCTCCAAAACATGCTTTCAGGCTCTCTTTTTTGGTATCAATTTGCTGGCATAACACAGCAACCCTGTTGAGCAAGGTGACATCTGCCCACCATCTTCCTCCTCTTCAGTTCACCCTCAATTTTGTGTATCACAAGTTGCACATCATCAAACAAAACAGGCACCTTCATTCTGGTATTCGAGCACACAAACACCTTTTTGCTAATGAACCTGTCCCCTCACTCTTGTTACCATTGCTCACAGCTCACTGATCCTGCCAGGCCAGAGTCCTAAACCTCTGACCTACTGTGTTATAGGGGTACCTGATTTCTACAGCATCTATCACAAGCCACTGAGGAAAGCAAGCCTGCAGCCAATTCACCACCTTCCCTGATGCAGGGATCCAAGCTTACAGCAAGGAAATGTTAAAACAACCTACAAATTAAAGACATTGAAAAACACGGTTTTGAAAGTTGCATCACATACTCCAGGCTACGGGTTTTTTGCTTGAGACCATGCTAAACTTGTGGCTGTTATCACCTGGACTTAATATCCCATCTGCTCAGCACTGAATAGGAGATAATCAGTCTGACCTGCAAGAATGGAAGTTTGCATTCAAATTATTTGCTCTCAATGACAACAGCAAATTGAAATTCTAATAGAAAAAAAAAAGGAGCCAACTGAAATACAGATTTTGTCAGTGCTCAGTCCATCCACTGACAGAAATACTGCATAATGCAGCTCTGTACCAACCTTCTGACTTACAAAGAGTAACAAGTCATGGACAAAACTGAACTGCTTCTAGCTACAGCAGGCACTGCTATGCTGTCTCTGGAGAAGCTCCATCCTCCCCTTCCCTCAAAGGTGGCTGCTATAGAAATGCTTATCTCCTGTGACTCAAGCTCATGTGCTAACCACCTCCCTCTGTACAGCTTCTCCCGTGCCTGATGATGTGTGGAGAGGGACGCCCAACTGCCAGATATATTTCGGATTTGTTTCAGAAGGCATGTTAAGTTTTTCCATTTTACCAGTGTTCCATACACCGAGAAGCCAGACATTAAAAGTGAGAGTTAATGGGAGTTTTCAGGCTCCCACCCAAATGGGAACAGCTTCCCAAACAGCTGTGGAGACGTACTTCTTTCCCTTCATGTAAGCTGCTTAAGCTGCTAGACAAAAAATTATTTTCTACTGCCAGGAAGTTAAGTTTGGTCATGAATCATTACACAGCTTAATAAGTAAAACAACTAAAGGTATTAGATACAGTTGCTTGCTCCTCAGTATCAATTATTTACCTCTATTTTGTATTCTTCTGGAACATTGGCTAAGATAATGGCAGCATGTGACAATTAATTTCTAGGCTATGATGTGGTACAGAGCACACCTTACAGCTGTTACGCTCTTGGACTTCCATTGATCAACTTTGTGTGACTAGGGAAAAATAAGCAGAGGAATCTAGGTTGCCTTTTCCCATCACATTTGTTTTTCAGAGTATTCTATTTCTCTACTTTTATTGTCTCTAAACAGTGCTGATCTACTCAGTCTTTCTTGAGTGAAGAGCTCTTCATGCCTGAATCCATACTGCCTCTTCTTATGATGCCTTTTCCTGGTCTTAAAATCAAGAGTCATACACGGTTAGAAGGGGAAAAGGGATTTTACCTCGGTATTTATTTTAAGGATCCTTAGGTGCACATGTCCAGGTCATATGCATCGAAATGCACCCTGCAAAAATGCCCCCCCAAAATATCGGGTATAACATTATAGGTTTTACTAATTAGCATATCTATCAAAGATTCCCCAGTGAGAGGCTCGAGTGAGCCCCACTCCACAAGGAACCTTCCCCTGGATGGTTCTATCTGAGTTTACAGAATGTGTTCTGGAGAGGACCTTGGGGTCTGGGGCACACTGATCCCTAACTACGAAGCTTCTAAAATGTTTAGTCTCCCAGCTTGACAAACAAGTCCAAGAATGTAGGCAAAAAGCACTAAGGGTACAGAAGTTGTAAAAAAGGTATAACAGGGGTATAAAACAAAAGGCAAAAAATCTTCATGGCATCACTTAGAGCCCTGCCTACTCCTGCCACTTCTCCCTTAGTTTGGACATCAAAAGAGAGGCGAGTTACCCAAACACATGTTCCACAACACGAGCTGCCCTGCAGCACCTTTGCAGCTGTCAACTGCACCTACTCCACTGGTCGTGCAGAGCCACAAGATGAAGTGGCAACACAGCAACAGTGAATTGTTCCACAAAGCACCAAATCCCAACACAACAGAAATGCTGTGGGAAGCCTTCACCTCAGCACTCAGGACACACAACATTACACCAGGCACACACATGACTAGCAAAACAGGCATACCTTTCTATGGTTAACTATCCACGCCGGTGACTCAAGAAAGAGCCCTGTATCAATCTCTAGAGGTATCATTTCTTCTCAGTGCTTTTTGCCCTGTTGTTCATGGATTAATCTTCACCGGCAATGTTTTACTTTCCATAAAGTCTATGTTTTCCTATTTAGCCTTCAGATAATTAATATATAATGCAATCAACAAGAGAGAGTTGGGAGTGTTCAGTCTGGAGAAGACAAAGCTTTGGGGAGACTTTATTGTGACCTCTGCTTAAAGGGGGCTTATAAGAAAGACAGAGGCAGACAATTTATTAGGGGCTGTAGTGACAGGACAAGGGGTAACAGGTTTAAAATAAAAGAAAGCCAATTCAGGCTAGATGTAAGGAAGAATTTTTTTTATGATGAGGGCAGTGAAACTCTGGCACAGGCTGCCCAGAGAGGTGGTGAATAACCCATCCCTGGAAATATCCAAGGTCAGGTTGGATGGGCTCTGAGCAACCTGATGCAGTTGAAGATACACCTGCTCTGGAGGTTGTATCAGAGGACCTTCAACAGTCCCTTCCAACTCAAATTGCCCTATTTCTATGAACCAAACCTTATTCAGAATCCTACACAGAAGGGTACCATTATGTCTGTCTCAATCTCTCTTTGAACCATGACAGAGGCCTCAAGCTCTCTACCCGAGGTGTGCGTTAGAGGTAAATTGAGATAATAACCCCACTTTTCAATCTTCCCCTAAAAATAAATCACTAGAAGTGTGGTCAAATAATAACAGGGCACTGCACGTTACTTCCATGTTACTCTTTTGGGCCCAGAACCCGGGCAGAAAGAAACTGTCCTCCTTTCAGCCAGGACAAGGTTAATTTTTGCAGTAGCCAGAAGGAAGCATGGCTAGGACCTGGAGATTATTCTGTACCACCTCACATCATTTTCCAGGAGGGAAAAGGGGTGTCTTCCATGTCAAGGTAGTGTGGCACCATCAGGTATCGTAGGCTCCAAGTGGTGGTGAACATTTGCATATGAATCGCTCGCCTGTCTTGTACATTTTTCTATTAGTATTGTTGCTGTTACTCTTTGTTTTCCTCCTGTTTCCAGTAAATTGTTTCTCATCGCTGTTTCCAGTAAATTGTTCTTATCTCAACATATCTTTACTTTTTGTTTCTCCAATTCTCCACTCCAGCCACCCACAGGGAGGGAGAGAGGGGAGTCAGAGAGCAGTGCGTCATTTGGGGTGGTTTCAGTGGGAACACGAAATTGGAGAATACCATGGCTAAACCACAACAGAAGCCAAGTGCCAGAATACATGGAGAAGACACATGCAAAGTAGATAGCAAACACATAAAAGGTAATCAAGTAACTGTTTAAACACTGAGTTTAAAGCTTTGCTTTAAAACTGAAACAGCTTCAGTCTGCCTTGATTCTGCAGAATTGCTCTACTCTGAAAGCAGAAGTGGGTTGGGGAATAAGAATGCAGCAAATACAGCTTTTAGTATGCCCAACAGGTTTGCGGAAAAAAATTATTAGAAGCTTTAGGGAACTGTAAACTGTAATTACAACAAAAAGTCCTTTGTTACTGTCCCAGCTAACTGATATTTGTGCTGTGACAAACTTCACAAAGTATATTTACAGACTGGAAACAAACAAAATTCTTGAGTAAAAGACATCCCAGCTTCCAAAGACCACATTTGCACCTAGACTCTTCTAAGAGAACTGATATTTCTTATTAATCTTTTTCCTCACTTGAAATGTAACTCTCTGGAAACCAGCCCTAGCTGAGCCTTTCACACTGTGAGACTAGCATTCCTTCTTATGAAGAAATGATGAAGGTCTAATTGATATGAGACATTTTAAGAAGACATTTATGTTCTACTGCACTTTGACTCAGCACTTTGGTTTGAAGTCATAAATGCTTCAGGGTGGTCTCATGCTGGCTGGTGTCTGCAGCAACACAGGGAGTGAATGTTCCATGTTTCTTTCTCCGTGCATTTAACTGCATGGAGAAATTCTTGCCCCCCATTTAGGACTGTAACATCTTCCAAGACTGGCCCTTAATGCTATTCCTAAATACGTCATTTGGGAGCATGGATCTGATACTCCAATTCATTAATCACTTCCAGCTGTAAAAGCTGGTCTCCCTCAGTATTAAACTTCCCTTTTCTGTAACAAAACTGGCTGATTGCTTGGAAATACACAGAAGAAATGAAACCATGTATACATCCTGGAGGAAAGGAAAGATAAAATCATACTATGTTTAGAAAGTATTGTATCCTGGGTGGGGTTTCCTTGTCTCCTTTTACACAATCAAGGATTCAATAAAGGGGCAAGGTCTCCATCCCATACAATAGGCATTTATGAGAGATACCATAACTGTTGGTCATTATTTCCCTTCCAACCTGGATTATGTTATAACCTTACAAAAAGTTAGAAGAGAAAGTATTGCTTATGGAAGTGAAAGGAATTGGGAGTTATAATTAGATACTAGTTTGAATTAGAGTAATTTCCTGGAACGTTCTTATGTTTGCTGCTCAAAATAGCTTTCCCTTCAGCTCAGGAGATCCTTCTTCAGGGAGGAGTTTCTGTGATGATTCTCAGCATCCAGTTTTGCTGGAACTTTGCTCACACATCTGCTTATCACTGGGGTGAGCTTCAGGACAACAGTGAGATGTCAGAGTTAACTGGACCTGATGGACAAAGACCCCACTTATTTTAGTATCTGGTCTTGTTCTATGGCAAACTGCCAAATTAATAACCTTGCATTACCTGTGCCACATGATGTAACACAGTCTTTTCCACAATACACAGTTTGAGGCATGTAGCCTGAGAATATGAAGCTGCCAATGCAATAATATTTCAATGACATTAGTCATGTCACTAGTGATTGCAAATCCCATTCTTGCTATAATAGACAGTGCTGATTACTTCCTCACTTAAGGCCTTTTATAAACAGTAAGGCAATTGACTGCCCTGATTAAAAAGGAACACCTGGCAAACTGGAGGCTGCACAGAAGGCTCTGAGAAGCAGCAGAGCCTTCTGTGATACACACATTTAAACACCAAGCAGCACTAATCAGCAATCTTGAGGTCTCGAGAACTGACAGAACCAAGTTTTCACTTTCAATGGAGGCAAGGGTGTGAGGAGAAGTCCTTGGCTTGTAGCCCCTGTCTCCTCCAAACTGACCAACAATCAGAACAGCAAGCAGTCACTTCCACAGAGTGTTCATCTTACATAAGGTTGGAACTGATTGCTCATCATCTCCAGAGCAGCCAGTCCTGGCTTTGCATGAAAGGCAATCAAAAGTATTGCTTTTATTACTGTTCTGCCAGGAAAGACACCTGAATATTGTACTCATGCACCACCCCCACAGAGACAACCTTTGTAGGCAGCTAATGTGTATGCTGCTATCCCTTTCAAAAAGACTAAGGAGACTCTCCCATCAGAAAGGCCTTCTATTCTTAAATCTAACTGCCACAGAATTCCTAAGGCACATGCACTTCCAAATACAAAGCCACAAATGACCTGCATGTGTTAGAACCACACTTTGCAGGAGAAGTAATTCAAGCAATCTTCTCTCCCCAGCATCGTATCTGCTTAGATTTTGTAATTACAGTCATTTAAGAGGAAAATAAGGCACAATTGTATTCACTAATGAGTAACAAGAGAAATCAGTTGTTTTGAGTAATTGAAAACAAGTAATTGAATTGAAATCGAGTAAATTTTTTGTGGTCACCTATTCATATTTTGGATGCTGCATGTTCTTATGCTCTGGGGATGGGCAGCAATAGCCAGAACCTTGTTTTTAGCCAGTGCCAAGTTCATTTGACATAGCACTTCTAGTTGTCTGGTGCCAACCAATGTCTTTGCAAAGTGAAGAATTTTGCAAACAAGAACCAAAGAGAGACAGAAGAATTATCTCATGTCTCCTGGGATATGCACCTTCATTTTACACCCCTACCATTCATGTTCTGTCATGGCTTGGGGTAGGCATACCTGAACCAGCTTTAATCTCGTCAGCTCCAATATCCTCCCACCTTGCTTTTCTGCCAAGGACATCCAAGATAGCTGTGGCAATGCTCGAAGTATGTTTACTTATGCACCTCCCTGAAGCATGGAAATATGGCCATGCACATTTCTTCTGATCACTGATGTGTGTGAACTCACGTATACAGTAGCCAAAGTCAGGCAGGGAGACACAGAAATCTTTCTTTACTCACATTTACTATCAATTCCATCATCTCTTTCTCATCTCACTGTTCAACAGGTTAAACTCCAGTTCTCACAACTCAAAATCTAGGAAAAAAAATATTTATTTCATAAAATCATAGAATAAGAGAATGGTTTGTGTTGAAAGGGACCTTTGAAGGTCATCTAGTCCAACCCTCCTGCAATGAGCAGGGACACCTTCAACTATACCGGGTTGCTCAGAGCCCCATCCGACCTGACCTTGAACATTTCCAGGGATACATTAAATGATGTTTGCAGTGGCCTAAACAGGCCCATATTGTCTTCCTACACAACACCCCAGACTCCTACCACCTCCTCACACCTACTTGCACAGGGGCCAGCTCTGCACCAGGGAGACTGGGCACCTGTACAGCCTCACCTCATCCCCCTCTGCAGGGCCACCCAGCCCAGCTCTGGCTGCTGTTCAGACCTTCACAGACTGGGCAGAACTTGCCTACATCTGCCTATAAAAACAGAACAGAGATATGTCCCAACTTATCTTCCAGAGAACAGCACAGCCTCTACAGAGAGATCAGACATAGCCTTCTGGCCTGTTGGGATGAGTAATAAACAACAAAACAGCTAAAATATTTGTTTTCTCATACTTTTTGTTCCTGCACATACAACAGCAACAGAAGTAAATTCAAACCTGGGTAAGATAGACACTACCAACTGTACTGATAAAAAATGCAGGATTTGAATGTTTCCAGTAATAAAAGCTTTCTTCATGCCCAACTTTTTTTTTTTCTAATGTAAAAGCAATAGCATGGGAAACCTTGGTAGGTGTCTTGGCTACTACAGACCATCACATTCTATCTTATTCTTCCTGAGCCCTTCCCACTTGTTTTGGTATTTATCTGCCTTGAACATGAGGAGCTAAGGGTATAATCTAACAGCCAACAGGAGCCACCACTGTTGCACGGGATGGCTGCCACATTCTCCTTTTCTCTCCCACAAAACTCTGATGGTTCAACAGATAGGCAAAAATTTGGCCCAGAATACTGTTTGCCAAAGCCTGATGCATTCTTGGAATCATAAAGAACTTTTATTTATTTTCCACTTATTGAACTTGAACCCAGCAATCAGTGGCTTCTGCGTACAAAAACTGGAGGTGTGGGGTTATGAATTGAATTAACTTTGGTTTTGAAAGGTCATTTTCCCACCACACCTCCAGTTCAGTTCTGGTGTAAAGAAAAAGACAGTAACTTGTGTTGACAAGTTCTGCAAATGTCCCAGTGTTATCAAATGCAAAAGCTCAGTTGCTAGCACTTCAGCACAATCCATCTTCCCAATCCCCGCTGGTCCTGTAAAACCAGCCAGCACAACTTTTTGTCATTTTGGCAGTTTAGGAGTATCTAATTTCTCAGAAAGCATTCTCTAGTATGCCTGTACTTTTGTCATGACCTGCCACAGCTGCCTCTTACTGGGATGCTGAAGTACAAGTCAGAACTTCAGCTGAAGATGTAGCTCGCTCTGCAGAAAACACAACAATCCTTTTTACTGTACTCTGAAGATGCATCTTAAGAGTTAATAAACAGCACATGCTTCTAGATGAGATTAAAACCAGCATGGAAAACTGCATTGAGTCTGGTTCCTGTCTCTTTTCCTTTTGTCAAAACCATTTCTCAGCCTCTCTATTTTTCGTACTGAGTCAACATGCAGAGCAGTGGGTAACTCCCTGCCCTTTCTCTGGAGTCCCACCCACATTTGTAAAAGGGAGAAAAAATGAGAAAAAAACCAGCAGAAAAATAAGACTAAACTATAAAAAGAAAGCCAAACTCTGTAAAAGGATAGCAGTATTTACTGAGCGTGACCTTGTCTTTGACACCGTCTGCATCCACTTGCCAGAATAAAGAGGGCTATTCCCCCGCAGGGCGAGCTCCCTTCCCCCACGAGGCTGAACCCGGGGGGAAGTGGAAGAAATGAGGCCTTTAGCAGCCTTTTCCTACCACCATCCCAGCCTTTTCAGAGACTCCCACTGCTCAGCAGAAATCCCCGTGCTCCAAAGCGGAGGAGTGGAGCTTGCAGCCAGCTGCTTTCCTGAGCATCGCCGGCAGCTGCTCGCAGGGATGGATATCCCCTGTGGGGCGCGGGCTGCCCGCAGGACCCCGGCCTCCGGCCGCGCACAGCTGCAGCGCGGTCAGAGCCCTGCCAGCACGGCTCTCGCAGCAACAGGGCAACGGAGAGCTGCCAGCTCACCAGCCCTCCTTTCCTGCAGAAATACTTATCCCTGGCTTCTTGGTTAGGGCGCTCTAGGACCTGTGAGAATGGCTGCCTGCAGCCCCCACTATCCAAATGGAGTCTGAAAAGAGAAGGCCTGGGGGAGGGCAGGTGGGGTCTCTGTGTTTGGCTTAAGTATTTGCAGGAGTTACGACCACGGGAGGCATTTTTCTAATCCTGACAAGGAAGTTGCAGTATGAATTTGGTTTCAGCAGCCTGCAGCTTCCAAGGAAAAAAGCTGAGTCAGAGGTGCCGATGCTTTCGACACTCAGCTCTATTCAACGAAGCAAAGCAATGGTAAGTCTCCAGCTCTGACACTTGGAATGAACATTGCTTCAAATATAATCTAACGACTAGTAATACAACATTGTTGGAGAGTTTTTATTGAAGAACCGACATTTTCAACAGCAAGTTTTCTTTGCGTGGGGATATTTAGACCTCAAGATAGATTTAGCAAAAACAAAAAGTTAAAGAAACTGCTCATTTATATTATAGTGTCCCCACTTGTCATGAATTAGAACATCCTTAAATTAAACCTTCAGGTAATCTCTGCCTTAATCTTTCTGACTGAGGAGAGGAGAAATGAGCTTGTTCTGAGGTCAGACAGATCACAACCTGTTACATGTTCATGTACCCTAGTACAGAGAAACTTCCCTGCATCACACCTTAAGAGTACTACAGAGGGAACACGAGGTATTGCACACAAAACACAGAGGAAGCAGTACTCTGTAAAACAGCTGCTCTCCCCATTCAAAGGCAAACCACACTGAATGATCTCAGACAGGAATTTGAAGACTTCAGTGCACTAGAAAGAGCAGATGGGATTTAGTCAATAAACCAATTTTCAGGACAGGATCTCAGTTTTATGATTCATCTAAAAATATTGCACACAGCTCAAAGACAGTAATCTGGACCCAGTTTAACATTGATTTTAAAAGTGCAGCACAAGTGACAAGACATTTTTAACAGGTACCTAGATCTCAAGCTCTATTTGCATAACCACTCGGGTGCAAACATTACCCAAACCTTGGCATAGGGAGTTTCTGATCTGTCATTGTTCCTAAGTCTGTAAAAATCAACTAATGCACAGCAATAAATATGCAGGGCAAAAACCCAAAATGGTTCTTGCCTCATGACTGTTTTAGCAATTTGCATGTATTAAAACAAAAGGAGATTTTTATTCCTTTGGGGATTGGGAGGTGCACAATAAAGTATCTCTACTGCTTTTGCCCAATGTGCTTTGTTAATGTAATGTACAGGCACTACACTTACTTGGTATTTGTACTTTTTATGCTGTTAGCATGGGAAGTGCTGAACTTGATACTTCACAGCAACTACACTTACTTAAATTGTTATAAGGTTATTTATCCCAATCCAGCTGCCAGGATATGAGGCCAAACCCACCCACTGGCAGCTGGACTTTGCAAAAAAAAAAGCAGGTGGTTTGCCTGGACTGGGCATCATACCAGTAAGCCCTTTACAGTCACCAGTAAGCCCTTTACGGTCACATTTGCAAACAGCTCTGATCTCATCTAGGAAGCTGACCTTTAAAAATAAAGAAAAAGGAAAAAAATCCCAATACACGCATGCTGAGGCCCTTTAAAGTGTTACTCACACAAAGATTTTCCCTAAGTTTCTCTGAAAAGGCCTATAGTTTTGAGTCAATCAAGTACTAGGTGTTGCTGAGCACATCCCCATATGTGCTGTTTACACACAAGACAGACAGACAACGTGCCACCAGGCTCTGATTTGTCACAGAAACTATGCCCTAAGCACAAGAACAAAAAATTCCATTCAGTTTCACAGCTGTTTCAGAAACTGGGGGCAGATTTTCACTCATGGCTTTAACAGGACAAAAGTGGAGAATACCCGGCGCATGAGCATTCCCTTCTTAAGGTCTCTGGCTCCTTGGCAGCTTCAGAGAAGTCTTTCCCAACCCAAACTGAGCAGGGCACACAGACAGCCAGCAGCAGGGGGGAAAGAACCAACAGCACAGGCAGCAGCAGCAGGAAAAGTCTTGAAGAATATTTGCACAGCTGGGGAGAGACTTAGGAGCTGAGCAAGGCTGTCCTCAGTTAAATGGTTACCAAATCTTAAACCTAAATCCTTCCGACAGGAAGGGTGATAAAGCTTACCCCCCTCGAAGCATCCTGCTGTTTATCTGCAAGGCTGGTAAATTTCATCAGACAGCAAGACACGAAATAACTTTAAAGCTACAGGGCTCATAGTCATTTTTTACAGCAAATCAAAAGTACTTTACGCTACAAAGTATAAACTGTATATGAAATACAACTACCTCTAAACTGTGCAGGCTGAGGAGGGAGGTCGCTTTTCTTTTCTTTTTTTCCAGTCTAACCCTTTGTCAGAGAGAAAGCTCCTCCCAGGCTGTACCATGCACAAATGAAAGCAGCTTTCTCCGAGGAAAGCCACTGAACGCTTTAGCAATGCTTTCCAAGCACAAAACCAGGCACGGACTTCGTGCGAACACACAGCCAACTGCACGAAGGCATTTGCTCACCTGATTTTCCCATGACCAAGTGGATTTCGGTTTTGTTTTTTTTTTTTTTAATTTCACCTGCTTCCTCCTCCCTTGACTGAGTTTTGCCGCTGTGCCGGGATGAAGTGTTCGCAGTTTCAGCTCAACTTCTTCATTCGCCTGCGACCGCTGCTGGAAAAAACTCAGCAGCACGAACCCGCTACCGCCCCTTCTTGAGCGCTGGAATAAGCCTGCCCATGCCTTTATAAGGCATGGGAACCCCGCTCTTTTTTCACGAAAAGATCCTGGTTGGGGTCAGGAGCTATTTATCCTCCACAGTAACCAAGCAGCTCCAAAACACCATATGTTTTCACATACCATTTTAGCTTAGTAATCACATGTGTCTTATTGATAAGAGTAGGCTGTGAGAAGAAATTCTGCTGACAAATAGTTCTCCTGCCACGGTGGGTAGAGTACATGAGGCAAATTCATACAGCTAAATGCTTTAGAAGTTTTACCCACTTGCTGTACATAAAGTTGAAACAAAAAAGTGATAAAGTACTTTGAAGTATAACTACATTTTCATGTCTAAAATGAATCACTTCCTGCACTGTTACAACATAATCCGTTGAAGGTATTAGTAAAATAAGGTTTTGCAGGTTGAAGAGGAACTGTGCTGATGGTGTGTTTCTGTGAAAAGGGTTGGATGTGAGTATGTCTCATTTTATCTGTGTAAGCACGCTGTGCCACTGTTATCTTCACATTACATCAAACGCCTCAAGCTAATCTGGCAAATATTAACTACTTTAACTACAGCGAACATGATACTTTGATTTAACTTCAGAAGTGCTGCATATCTACAAACAATAATTCAGTTACGTGTTTCCAGCTTTCATCTTCTCGTCATCACGAAAAATCATCTGAGGTTACCGGTTTTTTACAATGCCTTTCAATATTTCAAGGTTCTTCTTGGTTTTGTGCCAAGTCTGCTGGCTCAGCAGGTTTTAATCATCCTTTGTCCACCTCTGTAGGCTCAGCTCCATGATAAGAAAAGAAAAAAAAAATGCAGGGATAGGGTTTTTTTCTTCTTAACCAAGTAGCAGCAGCAGGTGGGGAAAGGCAATATCCCTTCACCAATGCACTGCTCCTCTTCCCTTCTTCACTGGCAGGGCTGAAACACAGGTTGAGGGAGTGTCACTGACAGCTGATGGGTTCACTGAGAAGAGGCATGAGGGCAAGTGACCACCATGCAGCAGCAGAAACCGCAGGGCGTGAGACCATGTTCATCTTCACAGCTGCCTGACATTTTCCTTTGCTGGTAGCAAGGCAGGCAGCAGAGCAGGGGAAAGAGGTTAGAGGAGGTGCAGAAGGAAATCTCTTCGAAGGAAATCTCTTCCCAGTCTCTCTGCTGCAAGTGGCAGTAGTTGGCTGAGGAGCAGGGTGTAGAGCTGGAGCTGGTACTATCAGAGCCCTATCAGGAAAAAGGTGCTGTTTTATTTGCTTGCAGGAGTGATCAAACCATGGGCCAGTCTGTGATTCCTAGTCTCTTAAAATGCTCTGCTAAACTTGAAATACTGGCCTGTACTACTCTAAGGACATGCATCAATACTCAGGAATAGCCAGTGCTACCCTATGGCCGTGACAAGGCGTAAAAGCAATTTTATATTTGTATAGTTGGGAGTCTCTGGTATTTGAAATGTTCATTTATATTCTCATACTTGATTGTTATATTTTATATCGTTTATGTTTTAGATCTTCATAATATTCAGCTAAATTATAAAGCAACATCCCTTTGGGACCTGGACTGCTAACCAAGCACCAAGTACCTCCAAAAGTGATCAGGTACACCTGCATGCCATTGACACAACATCCTGTGAAGTCACAACTTGGAAAAGAGGGTTTCTCTGATCTGACAAAAATCCAGTGATACCTACAGGAGAAAAAAAAATGGAGCTTTTTCTGATCAGAAAAGGAAATCAGAATTACCGCTCAGGTCTCAAATGTGAAAGTATCAGTGCAAAGTAAATGCAATGACTCATCAAAGATAGGAAAGCAGCGTAAGCTGAGACACACAAAAGCAAAGAGGACGGAGAGAGCTGGGATTTTTTAGTATTTTAACATCACCTGCTGGAAGTTCCACACTAAAGAATAGTACTGAAGAACATTACCAGATGGGAATTTGGAGGAGGAATGTACACTAATAATTAAGAATGCAAACAAGCCTTTGAAAATAATGAGAATGATTAAATAAAAGCCATTGCTAATGAAATTTTCAAGCTGTAAGCCATTAATATCCTTTTACCAGCTTCAGACAGTATCAAACGAATGTGAATGATAACAAACAGGATTTTCCATTTGCTTTATGATGTATCAAAGCACCTCCAAATGCATGTTTGTTTAATTACTGCACGATTCCTTTACACAGAGAAAATATTAGGGTGACATTGGTATTATCCAATTGTAGGCATTGGAAACTATCTTACAGATACAGAAATGCCCTGTGCAGTCAGATGAGTTCAGCATTCTGCCTCTTATGGCAACACCTACTAAATGTTTCTGCAAAAGGTGCAGAAAAAAGGGTACAATGTGGACTAATTTTCAGTTGTTTCATCTTCCTGTTAAAAGGAAAGCAGAACAAAAACAGTTGGCTAGAAAAAGTAACATTTAACTAGTAAAGACTGGTGTAACCAATACTCTTTCTGGAAATAGGTTATAGAGCACACGAGAAGGAAAAATGGAATTTGAAAGGAAGTGCATGAATCATTACAACCAGGGGGTTAGTGATAACTCATCTGCAGTAGAGCTATTTCATCAACATCCTGAAAATCTGTGGCTAAAATTTTGGTGTCAGACTGACTCTGGGCCATTCAGATGACAAAATATTCCTCCTTCTATCCTATCTTCCCTTTTCTCCTAACAAAGCAAATCCATTTCACCCACTCACATCAGCCACTTCTCTTTACCTCCATGTGACTGATGCTAATGCTCACAGTCTCATAACCTCCTCTGGTGCCACCAGATACTTCCCTTCTTTGCTTTTCTGTCTCTTCTGGAAGCTTCCTGTACCTCTCTTTCTTTCTCCTGTGCCCAGCCTGCCCCATGTGACCTGCTGTTTGCATTGTGACCAGCTCTTGGTAGCCACAGGCACTCCTGCAGTGCCCCACAGGTTGCCCCAGGGCTGTGGACCTGGCAAGGCCAGTGGTGGAAGTGGCAGTGTGGATTTCTGGGCCCAGCTTGGATTGTGCTGCTGCTGCTGCCTGCTGTCTCATACAGCTTGGTCTTCACAGCCCCGTGCCGACAGCCTTCAATATTCCTCCAGGACCTTCCACCAGCCAGCCATGTATGGCTAAATCTGTAGAAACTCAGGACTAAACAGATGTCTTTTTGATAGAGCAAGGAGCCCCAGGCAGATCCCAGGTTACCTGTTGTCTTCCCAGAGGTCTGCCTGCACACAGCTAAATACCCCCGTCCATCTGGCAAGGGCACCCCCCTCAGCAGGGCTCCACGGCAGCTGTGTGCCTCTTGCGAGGGCCCCGGTAGCATCATGGATTTCAGCCTGCAGATTTCTGTTCCAGCAGCAGTGCAAGTGAGGAAGTAACAGCCCGCCAGCTGCTGCCGGTGCAGATCCCCAATTGCTCATAGGCAAGTTCAGACACATTTAAGAAAGCCTGAGATGAACCTTTTCACATGTGCACGCTCTGATGGGCCCAGTTGATGCAAATACCTGTCATCATCAATGTTTTGAGTCATTAATTCATTCCTTCAGTTGGCATCTATCAGGTACAATTAGCTGTCCACACAGACTGGGACAGACATATGACAACACTGTCACATGTAGGCCCTGCCAGGGAGGTGTGGATGCATCCCATCCTTCTTTTAAATGCAACACTGAGCAGTCTCTCCACAAGTCAAACCATGAAGACAAAAAGTTTGCGAGAAATTCTAAATGCAACAAATCTGTTTTCCCCAGACACCCTTAACAAGCAACCCTAAGGACCAACAGTATTTATATGACTATAAAAACATCACATAGGAATAACATCATGTATAGTGACAAGAACCATGAGTGAACTGTAAAACTATGCACAAAGCTGTATCAGGCAACAAGAAAATTGCTTATTTTTAAAAATGGAAAAGGAAAATGGGGCAAAAAATGGTGGTGGTAGAATATTTGAGAATATTCCTCCTCTTACAGTTTTGCTAGGCTTTGCTTCTGGGCTCTCTATTGGTATTGCCATTTCACCTGTGAATTAAGCCAGGTTGTGTAGCAGATCACAAAAAGTCAACTTGAACACAGTTGGAGATGTTAATTTTTCTTGTAAGAAAAGATACTGCTTTTTAGTTTGACCATAATGCTCAGTTGCTGAAGAAAATGAAAATAACTGAGCTGAAAAGAGGAAGAGTGCAAAAGCAAGGCTATCCCTCTTTTATCAGCACTGTGCTGTTATCAGATGGCCACATCCACAAAACCCTCACACAGAAAACAGCAGACTATGATTGCAGAATAGTCATTGACTTCAACATCTTCCTACACACTGCAAGATAGAAGCAGCGTGTGATTAATCATCATCACAGAATTACCGAATGGTTTGGGTTGGAAGGGACCTTAAAGATCATCTAGTTCCAATCCCTCTGCCATGGTAGGGGTTGGAACCAACAACAGTCTCAAGAGCTGGGTTCCAAGCAAAGGTTTGGAGAACAAAATGTATGAGTATTGTTCAAAGGAGGGTGGCACGAGCACTGCCATTCTCTCGAGAGGCCCAGCACCCACCCAGCTGATGTTCTTCAGGTTCTTCTAAATGTCTGAAAGTACACAAATCTCGCCAGAGCAGGGCAGTGAAATGCCTGCTTCAGACTTGGGATGTTCCTCAACATGGCTCAAACTATGGGGGTTCTTGCTTCACAAAGAATCAGAGTAAAACTGTCAGCGTGGTTGTTCTCAACTAGCTCAAAGCAGGAGCCTCCATAGGAAATGCCACTTCCCATCTGTCCAGATGCTCAGAACGCTTCCCCTCTACCCCACCAGAGAGAGAAGAGGCTGTGTAAGAGGCAGCTCAGTCTCAGGATACAGAGGAGTTAAGGGAGGGAGGGGGAGAAGAAGGTACCCTGGACAGACTTGTGACACAAAGAAGGATTTGGGAGCACTGAAAAGAGAGTGTCTGTCATTTCCTTAAAGTGTTACCTCCCTCCACCAAGGCTGCAGTGGACTGAACAGTATGTGGAGCACGCTTCATGGGCTCTCTGCTTCAGCACAGTACCTCAGTTTGAGTTTAAACACCATTTTACCAAGACCACTGCTCTGTAGCTTTGATAAGAAAAGGCAAATGACAGCCCAGGTGAGCACAAAGGGGACAACTAGGCCAGTTGCTGACCTCCAGTAGTGGGGTATCCACACAAACACACTGACCAACCCAGCACCTGTATTTTGCCTTCTTGTGCATTGCCCCACAATCTACTACTTTTTATACCCGATTTTGATAAACCTTTGCTTTAGCAAAACCTCATCCTACTGATTGGAAGTAGCTCCTGCTTAACAGCCACAAATTTAGCTATATACATTAAAATATCCTTGTACATGAACCACTTTATGAGTCAGAAAGTTAATCTGAGCAGTTACTCATGAATGAGATCACACAACTCTGAGGTCCTGGAAACCATCAGTTTAAACATTCAGAAGAAGACAAGAAAGCACATTTGATATTGGGAAATAACTAGAGAAGAAACAAGAAAAAGGCAGGTTGTGGTACTGTTTAAACCTCTGATTTCCTTCTGCCTTAAATTACATGGGGAGTCCTAGTTTTCTGATCTCAAATAGGATCAGATAGAACCAGCAGAAGTGGAGAAGGATCTCAGAAAGGCAGCAAGGTCATGGAAGCTTCATACACAAAGTAAAAGGGCTTTAAGCAACCTGTTCTACAGGAAAGTATCCCTCCCCATGGTGGGGAACCAGATGATCTTTAAGGTCCCTTCAAACCCATGCCATTCTATGATTCTTCAGCCAATAGAAAAGATCATGGAAAAGGAAATTACAGACATTACTACAAGAGGATGAGCAACACAGATGGCTCATGACTGTTGATTGTGTCCTCCAATAAAAGAATTAGAGGATATTAAAAGAAGCTTGTGGGAACACAGTTCAAAAATATGGATGTGGGATGCAACAGAGAAGGTGCTTTGGCAAAGAGATTCTATTTTTGTACACATTGCCTCTTGTCCTAACTGCTGAGAAGTGCTTGTCTCCCCCTCCTTCACTCCCTTTCTTCAGGTATTTATACACATTGATGAGATTGCCCCTGAGTCTTCTTCAGGATGAACCATCCCAGTTCTCTCTGACATTCCTCATAGGAGATGTTCCGGTCCCTTAATTGTCTTTGTGGACCTGAATTGAACTGAACTCGTTCCAGTTAGAAGATCTATGTCAATTCCTCCATCATCTCCTCCCCAGCAGCTTTCCTACCTGACATTTACATCATGCTTTTCCCACAATGTCCATATTCAAGCACCATCACATCTGTATTCATTGCGAGCTTTGGTTCAGTCTTTTTACCCCCCCAGAGCGCTGTTTGCCACCCTGGGGCTATGCCTGTCCTAGCAAGTACTTCAGCACAGCAGTTCAGGCGGATTTGTAGCTTAATGTTTCACTGAGTTTCATCTCGGCCTAAAACTAGTGCATGGCCAGCAGCATGGAATGAATACCCAACAGCAGTTGCAGCATGTCAGCTAAACTCCTGAGCAAGTCTCTGGCTGTATTCAATCCCAAAAGAATCTATTTTACACCCAGAGGCAGTCCCATGGTGCTAACTAATGAGAGACAGAATGCTATCTATTCAAGATGGGCACTGGTATCTCGTACAACCCTGATTTTGCTGACCTCTATTATTGACTCTGTGTCCTATAATTTCATCCAACTCACTTGGCAGAATCTTGACTTATCTCCCTGGCACATGTAATGAGTTTGCAATGGCACTGCTCATCTACCTTGTCAGCTAACAACATCATAGTTGATTTTCCTTAGGCAAGATTCCTCTGGCATTACTGCTTCGTGTTGTCCTTCAACTACAGAAACACAAATTCAGGAGAAGTCAAGCTAATAAATCCAGAAAGAAAACATAATTTCTGTTCAATTATATTGTTCTGTATTTTTCCTCCCAAATACTTTTTTGCTTAATAATACACTGGATTTTAGATGCACCAGCCACACTTCCAAAGAAGTTCCCAGCAACCTCTGACACCAAGAATAAGAGCACTGCTTATCACTAGCAGTTGAACCACCACGTTTGAGTTGATAAAATATTGCTGGAAGCAGGCATCTGAACAGGACACAGACATCTCTGTAATGACAAGAAGGTTATTCCTAATACCCCATTTCTTTTCTCTTCTTCTTTCCCTCTGTGTTTCCAATCAAATTGCAAAGCCATTCCTGTAGAGAAAAGGGCTAATCAAAGAAACATGAGGGAAACAGATGTTAATTCCGTAGCAGGCATCTCCCCAGCAGTACATGGAGAGACACTGCCAAGGGAAGTGCTCTGCTTGCCTTCTCAGGGGGATGGCTGGGAGCAGAGAAGTGTGACCCCTCACCCTTCTGCCAGGATAGCAATGCTGGGGCTGGACTGTTTGGCTTGGCAGGACTGATTTTTAGCCAGAACAGCCCAATGGTCTGGCTAACTACCTGCCAGTCCTACTGCTTTCAAGAAAGAGGCAGTAACCAGAGGCAGTAACAGCAGCCTAGTCCAGACACTCACACTAGAACTGGTCCACAGTTCTGGTACAGTTAAAGCCCCTCCTAAAACTATGTATATGTACTTGGGAGTAGTGCACACCGGAGGGAAAAAAAAAAGCATCAATATCACATTTGTATGTCATGTCTGTTGTGGATCTCCATTCATACCTCGCAGTTCAGGGATCTTGCCCTCATCTGTTGATGCTGCTCATTGCTCTGTCACCACAAGCTCACACCTTGGCACATACCCTGGTTTATCTCCTGGCTATGCTATTTTCTGCCTCTTCCATTCCTGCATAAGGCTCTTACCATTCCTTTTTTCTTTTTTTAATGAATCAATCAGAAACAGCTTTTTTTGCCAGTCTGCAGTTCTCCACAAACCTTTTAAATTCACTCACAGAGAAATAATTCAGGTGCTTCTGTCATATTTAGTGCCAGCCCTCAGTTTTAAAGTCCTAGGATTGTGGAAATTTCTGCTTTTGTTTTTTGCTAAAGGTTGCTTTCTAGATCTCTTGCTTGTAAAGAAACTCCTGACACTGTCACCTGTAAGGAACAGATGGCAATTAATTTATTTTTAAATAATGTAGGCATCGAGCTGTTCTCATGAAACCTACAGCTTCTGAAACAGTGGGAGATAAGAAATGGAATTGGATACTTATTCTTCTTTTCTCAGTCAGTGCTCTTTCCCCCCATGAATTCTGTCCCTTTGTCTTTTCACTCAGAACCCTCTGATGAAATTCTTGCTAACATTCAGTTAATTTTCTTAGCTCTGTCAGCACATTTATATATCTGTATTTTCAATATACTTTTTCAAAAGAATTTTTAAGATCCCATATAGATAGCACATTGGAATGATTCTTTATGCAATTTTAATGCCTTTTTTATTACTTTCAATAGTCCACCAAAGAACGTACAGCCAATATTTAAGTTGACAAAAATGAAATACCGTTTCGAGTCTTCTATGTGGATTTTAGACAGGATATTTTGGTTTTCCTACCATATCCTTTACTCTGACATAATTCCAAAGGCGCTATTTCAAACTTTCCTTTTCACACTGTATCTATAGGTGATTGCATTCTGTCTCCCCAGCATTGTACTGTACTGCCCATGAGAAGTACCCTCTGCTCCCCTTTTTTCTGCTTTGCTTGTTCCTTACCACTTTTAAGACATCATGCACCATTCGCATACCACTTAAAAGTTTTTCAAAATCATAAAAATGACCAGCATTGAAAGAGTTTGTGAGTAGATAACATCAAGCAAGAAAGTCAAGAAAACTCCCAAGATCTCCGAGATCAGCTGGAGCTGGGGTCTGTACTACCATCTTTAGGCTGTACTACCACCCATCGGCCTGAAGTAGAACCAACAAAAGCAGCTGAGTGGACAAAGCCTCTACTCTGCCACTGCAGCACAGCCTGCCACAACTGCTCAGCTCCTACAGGGATGTGAATCCCAGCAGTGGGAAACTCCTCATCCCTGATGGATTTAGCTGCAGTGGCTAGAAAGATACAGACCCCCATTATGGTCCTCTTTGATCACAGCTATATCTGATAGGGATTTTGGCTTTTCAAGGATTTTGTTGGTAGCTGGTCCAAGACTAGATTTCTTTTCTATGAAAGGTGAGGGAGTTTTAAAAAGTAATCACTTAAAAAACATTTTCCTCTTTCTTCTTTTTTTTAAGGGAACATTTTTTACCAATTTCAAATATAAAGTTCTTTTCACAGATGAAGGTACAAGCTATCTTGCTCTTCTTTCTCATTCTGGGAGGTCTGTCACTCAGGATCACTCTTTACAGCTTAAGCTTGCTACTTAACTCTTAGTATTGCACGTAAAACTACTTAACCTTGCAGGTTATTGTCAGCAGAAGCAATGAAATGCCACAGGTTTTGATGTCAGTGTAATCCAGTGCATCTTTAAGTAATTTATTATTTTATTTGGTCAGATAAATCATCAAACCTGTTTCTTTTCATTGCAGTCATCTGCATCCTGTTGTAATTTCTTTGGGCTTTATTGCAGTTGCAGCAGCACTGCTCAAGTGGAACAAAATATGCTGGTCCAAAAAAAAAAAAAAATACAAATATCAATCTTTATGTGCCTACTTCAGGCACAGTTTATCTATAACTAAATATCTATATAAGACAGATCATGCTGATTTTTGTCCAGGAGCTAAGAAAAATGTAGACCTCTGACATTCATTCCAACCAGCATATCTTGTGAATAGAGCTTCTCTTACATATTGACATACATTGTACAGCAAACAGGTAATCTTTAGAAAGCTGCAGCATTAGTTTCAATTAGCATTAGGCTAACTAGTTAACACTGGCCTAAAATGTACATAACTATAAGAATATAAAAACTTTTAGCATAACTTTTGCTATGATTGCTTTAAAATGTTTGCCTAATGTCATAGAAGAAAAGTAAGATTTGCATGTAGACTTCTTTATTTATATTAAACATTAGCTCATTTCACGTGCCTGATACCCAACCTTTAGCAGCTCAGCAGAGTAATCACATCTTGCTTTACACCAGCTCTGGATGAAGAGCTCTTCATGCTAAAAACAGGTGACATAGCCCCATCATTACTGGCTTGTATCTTGGAACTCCAGCAAGAGGACAAACATTGTGTAAGGGAAGATGCAAGTACAGCTTTCTGGGTCTGTGAAAAATGATATCAGTGGATTTTGAGATGCAGATTTTATTTACAGCTGGCAAACCTGGTAAATACTGAACATAGCTCATGATGTAGTTATTACTGGGTTTACACTAATGCAAGGTAGTAACAGACAGAATAAAGGAATATTCTGAGTCTTTCTTTACTGAGTGTGAACTCTTGGGATGTTTTTTATGCTATTCCTGCTTCGTGAGACTGACCATGAATAAGGAGACAGCCCAGGTGGTGCAAACTCAACAGCAGAGTGCATTTTGTCATTATTATGAGAATGCCTTAATTTCATAACTGTGAGCTTAATTTCATAACAGATGAACTGTGACCTTGGTATTTTGTACCATGTATTTTTAAAAGCCACAATTTATTTATTGTCTGTATTTTTATAGCATTTCCTTAAAAATTTTTCCATGTATTGTCCATTATTTTCAGTAATAAAAATATTTTGGAGCATTTCCAACATAGAAATATACTAATTATAGGAACTGCCTAATTTTTGTTTGTGGTGTGCCTTGAAGATAGATACAACCCTTTTTTTTGCCATACAACAGTTCAACATAAATGCCACTACAGAATATAGGAAATTTCACTGTTATTAATATGAACAATATTGTGTGAAAAATACTCAGCTGTATAAACTTGCTGAAATCTTCATTCATATTTCAAACATCATCTGTTTAAAAGAAACTGCATTTTGGTTCCACTCAGCAGAGAGCAAAGTTATTTGGGCAGGTGATTCATTTAATTAGAAAGCTGTTCTAAAGATAACTTGTTTTTTTTCATACCAGCGTTAGTACGCTTAGAGTATTTGACTGTAGCCTTATGCTGCTACACTAAGTATGTACTTCTACTAGATCTCACAGAGGAGGGATAGACCTTCAAGCATTATTTATGCATACACTGAAAGGTACTGCACCTTTTAGAAATGTAAGTGTTGCTCCAGAGGAACATCTGAATAATGAATTATTTATGATAGCAAGGAGGATGGGAGGGGAGCCCTTCTTCAAAGTCATGTCTGTTTCTTTCTGCATGTTTACATGTAATTATTTTTCTAGAGTCTTGATGTTAAAATTCAGGTAAGTTTTACATCAGAACTGCTTTTGGACTTCAAAATCTTTGTTCTAATTTTTAAAAAATGTTGCTTCAGATACTGAAGATGTTTAGAACCCAATCCCTGCTGCTCTTTGGAGACAGGATCTATTAATATACAATCTCTGCTCTGCAACTCCATACCTGTTTTGTGCGTGCAACATGAAATCTAGAGAAATATTGCTTCTCTAAAGTATTCCTCCCAGACTCGAATTTTGAGTATTTTTAGTGAGTTACACTGGCAATAGAGCAGCAGTGGTAAAACTTGTTCAGATTAATACAATTTGTGATTAACACCTGCTACGTGGGTCAATACTGTCCAGTGAAATGCAAGACCACAACAGGGGTTAGCCAGCTATTAGTTTATTGATAATATAAATTGCAATCAGCATGGGAAGCCTCAGTACCACAGAGAGTTGTGAAGAAAAAACAGTCTGGTCAGGTACCGGATTGAGGTTCAGTCCAGGGTCATCCCTCCCTCAACTTAGAGACTTGTTCCTTTTGGCAGCAGGTTTTATAGATCTACATATCTCTCTCTATATAAATCTGCTTCATGCCCACCTGGTTACACATCAAACAATACAATCATGCAATAATTAGAAGCTTGGGTCACTGTGAGGATCACCAGTGGGGGGCAGGATGTTTGCTTTATGAACTGGGACTACATCACATGCATTGAGCCATGTCCTTGATTCCTTGATAATCTTCAAAGTCCTTCCAAGTCCTGCAACAAGTACATCCCAATGTGGTGCATTTCTCTGTACAAACTGCGGGGACCAGGCTTAAAACCTTGGAATAGATGATTTTATGCATGGTTTTTCTTTCACCTCAATCAGTACATTACGAAAAAAGACAAAACCCCCTTATCCTTGTGGTATAGCTATTTACACCTGCAGCAGCACAGATATTTACGTGTTAAAAAACTTATATACAATAGTACACTTCCTATTATTTCTGTATTTAAAAAATGTAATGCAAAAATATTCTTAAGTTCCTTCCCCCAAATAATTTGAAAACTTACATGGATGGTGTTTTAGGAAGGCTTTTGAAATAATGTGCACAAACAAAGATTACCTGAAAATTTTTGCCTGAAGGAAGACAATGAGAATCAGAACAGCAATATGCCATCAATAGTGCTGAGAAAATGCAGCTGTTCTGAGGCTGGCATTTCTTTTGTTCACTTGGCTCTCTCTATTCTGGCTGATTCATATCAATCCCAAAGCAAAAATCATCAATAAGGTGCTTCATTAAGACATGGAAAATAGTCTTCAGTCTTGAAGAGGACTGGAGGTTCATAGAGGCTCTGCTGTTGTCGTGAGGAAGACGATTTCTGCAAATTAGATAAGTTTATTTTTCGCCTTTTTCATAAAGCATTTTAAAACAAAGCCTGCAGAGCTAAAATGCAAAACAAGAAAAGTTTTTAAGGCGTATCTCCTTAGCTGAATGAATTCTGAATCATAGCTCAGATGAGTCTGGCATGTTCCTAATGTTATTGAAGAAATGCAGCCTTTGATCTTTGCCATTCCAGCACCTAACCAGGCTCGGTCCTGGAATGTGTATGTATGAGACGCCAGCACTGCAGGAACCAAATTGTACCATCCAGCTGATGGCAGAGTCATTGTAACCTTCATCCTTTCCAAGCCATACACCTTTACCTTCTCTGCTCCAGCCTTTGAATTCTCCTCAGCTGCTTCTTTTGACTCAACTCTAGGCCTGTGTTGTCATTTAGTTACTCACAAAGTCTTCCTATGGAAACACACCTAGCAAATGTTTCTTTCTAGAAGGTTGCTGCTCCTTCTGAGCTTCTTCACTGTTAAAAGTAATCCGGCAGTGGACTGGAAAAGAGCTGTTACACTGTTTTTCAGGAAAGGTGTACATGTTTCTTTTAAATATTAACTGTATGTGGTTTTGCTGTATCAAATGGCTCATTGGAAGAGATGACATCAAGGACCACTAGTGACTACTCTGTCAGCCTTGCTGCATGCAAATAATGCTGCAATGCAACACAGCCCCAGGGTCTGTTTTCAATACATGGCATTAAATAGAGTGCTTGAAATCAAGATTTCATTCATTAAAAATTGTTTTAAACTAATAAAAAGATTTGGATGAACTATTTTGTAGAGCCCTCAGTCTGGAATGAGGAAATTAGTCTTCACCAATAATAAAGTTAAAAGCATACCAAATATCATCAGTACCCTTGGAGTTTAGAATGCTTTTACAGCACCAAAATGAAGATATGAGTAACCATACCTACAAAACAACAAAGTAGAAATTTCCCAATATTCAGTTGAGCTGTATACTTGTACTCCATATGAAATAAGCACACATTCTCCTGCTATATACAAAATTGCTGATATACTAAATTGTCTTTAACTTTACAATAACATTAATTTTTCTAAGTTTGTTTTGCCATTCAAGTTGTGATGAAATTAAAAAATATAAACAAAGGTCTAATCTATGAACAGTGTATATTATCAGTGTTCTCTGTATCACAAGTTTTGCCAAATGTAAAAGCAACCTTCAAAATCAAAGTTGTAATTTTCAAAATAATTTCCTACTCTGTACTATGAGTTAACACCCTACAAGCAAGGGAAACTAAGGTTTTCTGCAACTCCTGACACTGATTTAAGAGGTGCTGTATTTGCCTCTGTGCAAGGGGATTATTTCAATCCAGTGAGGAAATTTATAGGCAGGCACAGTACCCACAACTGCCTAAGCACACATTTATGATTAGTTGTTTTTGCAGCTGCTTAACAGACATTTTTACCTTTTGAGAGTCTACATTCTTAGTGATATTAGAAGTCTTATAGTACTGTTCTTTACACTGCCTGGTATTCACAAGGGAAGAACTTTGGGCAAAGTCTGAAAGGGAGATTATAAACACACATCTTGAGAAATAGAAAATACAGCCTCTGTGTACAGAAACATACATTTAAATGAGAAGAGAATGAGGGAACTTGACTAAATTAAAACTAGCAATGAAATGTGAACTACAGCTACAGTGAAAATCATGACATCAGAATAACCTTCTTTTCCAAACCATGTATTTTAGCACGGATGTATTGAGCCAGTTAAATGTCAGGCATGTGGAGAAATCTCTACAGGCATTTTCACTCTGATACACTTGTGTTTACTACTGAAAAGAGGTATTTTACTATGCAGCACCCAGAACCACTGAGGAACAGTAACCTGCCTTTTAGTGAATCAAATAATGCCAGTAAGTTCTGAATGTTACTTTATTGCTATCCATACTCTAAGAAACAACTGGAGATGCCAGGTTCACCTTCCTGACACTTTCAAAGATTTTCTACCTTTTTAATTGTGGAAAAACTGCTTATTTGATTAAGTATTCCCATACAACACTAAAAAAAAGCACTTTCTTAGAACTATCAAACTTTTCAACTGAAGATTATAATTCCATGGTTGATAACTGCTTTTAGCAAAAAAATGGAATACTGTTGAACATTCTTCAAGGCAACTTAAGCAGTTTTTTAGTTTTGTAACTGGCCCATAAAGAGCAGCTTTGTGTTGTTGTTTTAGTTTAGGTTTTTTTTTAAAGAAAAAATGACAGAACCCTAAACTTAAACAGCAAGGAAAATGAAGGAATGAGATGAGAAATTAACTAACTTAAAGACTGCACAGTAAACTGTAGTGAAGAACAGGTTCCTTGAACTGAGCCTTAACAAGACAACACATGTTCTTTTTATATGTATTTTTCTCTACTGCCACACATGCTTGGAATTTGTAGGAACAAAAATACCTCAAAAAACCACAACCTTCTTCCTCTCCCCCTCGATGAAGCTATTTTTTCCAGCTTTCTTACCAGAATACAGAAACCTGAGTTAGTACAGGATGAATATACAAAGATAAAATAATCTGTGAGCTGACAAGACGCAAAAGAGCAAAACTTATAAATGGACTACTGGCAGGTGATGTCAAGAAGCATCAGGTGTTCAGGTGAATTTTTTTTTAACCAGAAGGTTATTTTAAACCCGAGGCATAATGCCAGTTCAGTGTTAGGTAAGGCATCTCTGAAATATACCAAAGAGAGCATTTCAAGTTTTTTGTAAAGACAGAGAAAACTGCATCCTCAGAAAGTTCACCAAGGTGGTAGCATGATTATCAAACAGGCTGGATTAAATATGACCTTTACTTTAAAAATACTCTGCAGATTAGCTTTCATTTTCTGTTTTGGTAACATTTGTGCAGTGATGTTATCAATGCAGTAGGATTCTTTAGCAGTGTTGTCTGTACAGGCTCTTCCTACTCGTTTTGCATACCAGGAGAGATCAGGGGTGCTTTAGTATAAAGGCTTGTGCATTATGTGCTTGTTTGTGTGCTTCACATTCATTTCTTTGTGTGCTTGGCCTTGTTTTGCAACGTTACACAAATCCTTGTAAGAAATTCTATTTTTAAGTCGGGTTGTTATCTTGTTTTTTTTTAAAGAAGCCTGAGAACTCTGTAAAAATCCTAATAAAGTATATAAAAAAGGTACAGCTACATTCAGATACATGTGTAAAAAACTTACTCTTCTTTTAATCATCTGCTCTAGTAAGCAGAGCAACTAAGCTGGTCACATGGCAGCAAAACTTTACTTACATTAAGGAAGGATGGCATGCTGATTGTGTGCAAGATTTTCCTGAACGTGCTTGGAAAAGCTCCAAGGTCTGTTTCTGCCTTTATGACCCGTTCTTCCAGTCCAGCTACGCTATTCCCAATCATTTTCACAAAAGCCTAGTGGGGAAAAAAACCCCCAAAATAAATACGACATTTTCACTAACAAAATAAAACAGGATTATGTATTGCAAAACAGTGGTGAAAGATCCGTTGCTTAAATGAGGAGTCAAAAGCTTCATGCTCTATTTCCCTTCTGCCTACAAGTCCATTTTAATGCTAGAAATTACTTGAGATACTTAAAAGGCTTAAAACCAGGTTAAATCTAATAAAACAATCTTCCTTTTCCCATTTACCTTTCAAAAAACTAACCTGGATTTTTCAGAATCTTGACTTCTACCTGCCTTTCTACTATCGAAAAACCAAGGGTCTGAATCAAGCCTTTGAGGCTTTATTGGGGATCAAGAGACCTCTCATTCTAGTTGATTCTGAAATTTTGAAAGCTAGTGCAAAAAACTCCCTTGCTTCAACCAGTCAATGGACTTTTTTTCTTTTTTAATATGTTAACAAAAGATCTAAAACATGTTTGGGGTTCGCACAGCGCCCAGAAATTCTTAATAAATTTAGTCCTCTTTATTAACCCTGAAGTACAGAACCCAGAGTGGACATGGAGAACACAACTGACCTGAGCTCGCTCCATGTGTGTGCATGCACACACAAATATGCAGACATTGACTCTTCCTCCCGTTTGGAAACAGAATGCATCTAGAAAATATCAAATACATACCTCTAGTTTGTCAATCTTCCTATATATCTGCCTCATTTCTGTAGCTTTTGTGTAAATTTGAGGTATACTTTCATTGACAACTTGAGAGGAATCACTTCGAATCTAAAGACAATTCAAAGAAATGATACATAAGTCAATGAATGAAACAAAACGTGTACTAGATTTTATTCTGGAAGCTAGACCTATGCTCCAATGAACAGACTAAAATTTAGAGTTTAAAAATACCAGACTAAAAGTAGTATAAAAACACTAGATTAAAATCAATACACTACAGCTTTTTTGTATAGTTTCTAAGAAACTTTGAAGAAAATGTATTTTGCAAAGACTAATATTTACCTTCGTAATTATATTAAAAATAGGCTACTACAATCTTTTCTGAACTGAGATTTTCCAAGACATACTAAAGAATTAAATATATTAAACTAAAATTTTCACTTAAGTTTTACTACCTGTACTTTTCCTCAGGTTTGTTAAAAAGTCAGGCCACAAAAATCTTAGTTTACTGATATTAAAAAAACCTCCAGACCTACAATAAAGTTTCCCTTAAGAGTTGTGCAGGAGAACCATATGTGCTATGCTTTAAAAGACAGCCTGTCTACCAGTGTCAGCTTACAGGAACTTTCCATTCAGTTTCCCCATCTAACCCTATGAGAAAAGTGAAAACAAAGCTGCCTCTCGGAAAAGAGGGTCCCCTCCCCTGAAGACAAATCTAGCTTTAGTGGTTTGGCAACTCTGATTAGATACTTTCATTAAAAAAACCCACAAAGGATGTCTTTATGCATTTTAAAGGAGAAGCAGAATATCATACTGCTCTTTTAAACCTCTGTCATTGCGCCATTCAAAATGGGATTCCGTGCATATACATGGACAAGAATACAAATACATAAATATGCAGTTAGGAAAAATTTCTTCACTGAATGGGTTGTCAAGCATGGAAGCAGGCTGCCCAGGGAAGTGGTGGAATCCCCATCCCTGAAGGTATTCAGAAGATGTGGCACTTTGGGACATGGTTTAGGGATGAACATGGTAGTGCTGGGATAATGGTTGGATTTGATGATCTTAGAGGTCTTTTCCAACCTAAGACATTCTATGATTCTATAGCTATATGGACACATTTTGCTCTGATGTGAAAGTTTGGTAGCTTTCATCCATGAGTTACCTAATTACCAAAAATAAGTCATCTAATTATCAAATGTGTTTACATACTGGAATCTGCCTAGACTAAAGGCTTCTTCCTGTCTATGTCTTACTTACAAACACCGATTAAACTGTGTTCTGACTTCGAAAACACAACCACATGCAAGTTATACGTACCATGTCCAGCATTCCCACGAATTCATCCACCCTGGTCAGTAAGTCTTCTAGACTCTTGTCTAAGCTTTCTATCTGCAAAACAGAGGTCACGTGAAGTACTTGAAAACACACGCACACACAAAACCCCAGCCAGTCTCACAAACAAGACCACCGAGTATGGACACCGGTCAGACTACAGCCAGCCTCCCAGGAATCCCACGGCTTTTCCCTCTCTCGGCTTCGTTCAGCGCAAGGGACGCGACCCCCGGTACGTCCTGTCCTGCACAGCGCCAGACCAGGAGCGCCCAGCTCCAGAGGGATGTGCTCCCACGACAGCCCTTCCCGGCGCCGGGCCC
>NW_008246059.1:1556467-1558424 GCF_000691975.1 Corvus brachyrhynchos
TTCCAGGCAGATTGCTCCGCTTACGGCCTGAGTTGGGAAGGGAGGTCACTGTGAGAGGACACTGTAACACAGCTTCACTTATCGTTATGGGGCACTCAAAACAGAAGCTGGGTTGTGTGTGTGTTTTCCCTAAAACGGCGTTGCACAATATGTTTGCAAGCCTTAAAAGTTATTTCACTAGGTGTTGGATCCAAAGCCAACACATCAACAGTTGGCTGTTCTCAGTTTGTAATTTGTACGTGTGTGTGAAACAACTTACGCTTCCTCCCTGCTGCGATGAACGGGGTGGAAAAGCTTGGACAGAGTGTAGTAGCACGCTTTCTATGGGCACTGACAGCCAGAGGCTCCGGGGAAAGGTGTGCAGTGGCAGGCAGAGGTATGCCCCTGGCTTTTTTCCAAGGAGCCAGAATTACCCCTCAAAGCCCTGAGGTCTGCAGCAGGCCATGCTATGAGGAGGGTAGGAAGATAGTTGGTTCCAGTGGAAATCAGAATAACAGGAGCCTTTAGTAAAAGCAACACTCAGAAAAAACACTATGGAAAGAAACTCGGTATCACTGAGCTTAAAGAAAGTGATCGAAGTCTGTACTGGTACAGAGAAAAGCACGGCAGGAACATGGTTACATAGTTGAAGAGCCACCCAAACCGGATACCTTGTTGTCACAGGAAAGGGAGATACTTCCACAAAAAATGCTTGCAGCACAGGGAAAAAAATATAGAGTAGAAGTAAGACAGTGCACATTTTATTGCAGACAGGTCACATTTTCATCAGTTAACTAAGGTAAAACGAGTAACTTCAGCCAGACAAATCCACTTATTCATAAAAGTAGTCTTATTTAAGGTGTAACAAATTTTTCCTGATAAGATGGTCTGATTGCCTGAAGCATATCCAGCTATTCATTTTTTTTACTGCACCAATAATCAGGTTCTTTTTTAAAAATGAAAGCCTTTGGTAAAGTACAAACACAGTTTTAAGACGAACAGGATCAATGTTCTATTCTTACTGTGCTGGGAAAACTAAGTACAGCTCTATAGCTGCTTCGATACCTAGTAAAGTTTTAGTTAGAGTAAGTGAAAGGATTTTAAAATAAACTCTTAAAGCAAATCTAAAAGAAATAAACTAAGTTCAATGTCCCAAAGATATTTAACTATGAGCAGAAGACTGGTTGTTCCACAGGTATTCTAAATTAGCGACAATGAATTAGTCCACACATCCTTTTTCCAGCCATTACAGATTCCAAAACAGAATGCAATTTTTCCAAACCAAGACTCCTGAATTTTCATATTCATAAAATATTTAAGAAATGTCTATTCCACCATATAAAAAAAGCTTTAATGTACTACAAAGTTAAAAACAAAGAGCAAATGACACAAGCTAAAAGTAGAAAAATACATTTTAAAACATTTATATTTTGTTCCTTACACTGATCAAGATATAACAAAATATTTTAGATTAGACCACTTTCATAAAACTCATGGCATTTCCAGAAGCAGACAGGTACTGACTCAACAGTCACTGGTCACTCACTAGCCAGCTGGCCACCCAGCAAAGGTATCTGAGCTTCACAAACATCCAGTATATTTTAACTTTCTAGAAGTCCTGTGTAGAGATTAAGCTTTATTACTAGAGGAGTCCAAAAATAACAGAACCATTCTAAGTTAGGCTTGAGAGTCAGTCAGCACCCCTCCACTCTGCAGGGCAATCTTTTGTCAAGGAAAGACCTTGTGGATTCAGGGTGCCCCAAAGGTACAGCAAGGACCTGTGTCAGCTCTGAGACTTGCACGCCTAAAAACTCACACGAACCATGATTTTGAAAAAACAGAGATGATGGGGGGGAGGGAAAAAAACCACAAACAAAAAAAGGAGGTATTATCTAATAAATATGGTGAGAGAGAACAAGAACGCAGCGCGCTGCCCCCGCCGGCCGGCAGGTGGCGCCCACGGCCCGGCCGCCCCGGG
>NW_008246059.1:1558609-1563837 GCF_000691975.1 Corvus brachyrhynchos
CGCCCCGCACCGCCCCTCGGGCCGCGGGAAGAACGCGGATTTACATGGATATGGATTTAGGTATCTACAGTTTCCTTTGGAAAATACATCTGCAGCATCTCCCGAACGCTGTAACCACCAGAATAGAAAACGGCTGCTTTCACAGAGCTTGTCTGGATTAGACAACGCTGAGAATACGGTGTAAACAAGTCGGCGGAAGGGCTGTGTGTAACAGCAGAAGACGGGATGGCTATTAAGAAGCACTCTCTCCTTAGCTGGTATTAGAAGAAAACCAGGTTCCACTTCAAATAGACATGTCTGTTACTATAAAATCTAATTCATATACATGCATGTATAAATACATCTACCCATGCTTTCAACCCCGAGTATGTAACACTGCCATGGGTAGCCTGTAAGACTGCTTAGGTTTACACCAACTAAAACAAACTTCAGGGCTGGGACATAAACCAGGTTTTGCACTCTGGCTTTCTCCTGACAGATTTGGCAGTGCATGACAGTTTTATGCCTAACTCCAGATGCCACGTTTCCTAGAAAGCAACAATTTTCTGCACCCGTGAGGTCTATGAGAATATCAGCTCCGTTTTGTGCACATGTTGCACGAGTCGATTGTCCTAATTGGCACTTAAGACTGTAAGGAGAATTGCAGAAATTGCTACTAAAGTGTAATGACTGTTCCGTCCTCCTCAATACCTCCTCTGGGGATAACCAGACTGTGGCGGGGATCAGTTTTTAAGGAACTGAGTAATTTGTGGATGTTGCCGTTGCTTTCTCGGCCAGAGTTGTTGTTGAGCACCAGGTCCCTTTGAAGTCTGTGGCTAAGGCTGCTGCCATTGATTCGAGAGAGGCTACTGGAAGTAAGGCTGTGCAGTTTAGGAATGTGTTGTGGCTCCAGACCACCCTCAATGACAATGTCAGCCTCTTCATCACTCTCCATTTCATCAGGGTGGAAGTTCTGCAGCACGTGGGATGTAGGCAAGCTATGGTGACTCGCAGTGCTGTCTGTAGACTGGCCAGAGCTACCAGACATCCTGCTGCTCCGAATAATATTGTTCCTCTGGTTTGCTGGCTTGACTGTGATAATGAGATTATGGCTGTTGGCAATCATCATGTCTGTGACTTGGTCAAGAGTCTTTCCTGCTACTTCAATGCCATTAACTTCCAGAACTTCGTCATTCACAGCCAGCAAGCCTGTGCTCTCTGCCAAGCCACCAGGAACCATACGGGAGATGAAGATACCGGGTACTTTCTCCAGTCCATGAGGAGTAACCCTTACACTGGTGCCATCGCGAATGTAAAATCCCAAGGGTTTCTCACACCCGTGTCGGTACAGCCTCACTCTCCTGTGTGTTTCAGGAAGAATGTCCACATCGATTATGGAAGACACTGGTCTAAAATCATGAGGCATGCTAATGTTGATGTGGGGACGCCGGCGGAGGTTGTCATTGCGGAGCGTCACCAGAGCTTTCTTCTTCCTCGACAGCGTATTGGTCCCGAAATTGCTGTAGTCCACTTCATCTGAAAGAGAAAAAGTACTAATGTATCAATCAAACAGAATAATTCAGTCTGCAGGGCATTTTCCTCCTCAAACTGGTTCAGTGAAGGCATATGTAATATGGAAATAATAATATGAAAAAAATAATACTAATATGGGAAAAAATCAAATTAATTATTCAATTTACTCTAATCTTTGTTTCACTTTACGTCCATCAGCACAACACTCAGAATGAATTGATTGTTTACAATGACTCCCCATACTTCTTCCATGTTTTGGAGAACAGAGACCTCTGATTCTTAACTCCTGTTGTCAGCTGTACAGAAGGCAATTACTTGCCTGATATACTGTCTTGGACGCAAGACTGTATTTTCAGGATTGGATTGTAATTTTACACATTCATCTCAAGTGGGCAAGGCGCATATATATACACATTCCTATCCTAAAAGTCTGAATTGGGGAGTATTTTAATACCCAATACACAGCCTTAACCTTAGGTACAAAACATGAAAGCAAGAGTGCAAGAGAGTAGTTGGATATGTTTTCAGCCTCGGCTTTTCTAATAAGGGATTTTTGTTAATATGCATCTCTTCATACATCACTCTTCTCTTTGCAATATTTTACTTAATTTCAGCTGAAATTGACAGCAATAAAATGTTCTAAAAGTGCCAGGTAACAAAAGGTACTGCATAAGCAAGCAGCCTGGCAGAAAGAGAAGCAGGGAGAAGAAAACTCCTCTGCTTAGTCTGTATGCTAAGGATCACAGAATGGACATGGATTCACACACACACTCCTGCCTTTGAGAGCAAGATTCACAGGAAAATGCCTTTCTTGGGCCTGCAGCTTAAGGAATTGTTTAAATATTTCAGTCTCTGTAGCAGTGTAAAGTGATCACCTTTAATGCATCCAAGTAAACTAAGTTATTCCACATAAGAAGTTCATGCTGTGCTTTGCATAAAAAATACTTAAGTCATGAAGTTGTTAGTGTACAAATTGCATCACTGCATCTCACAATAAAAATACTATGCGTATTTTAAACATAAACCATGCACTAGCTGGAAAGTTATTTCACCAGGAGTTTAAGCATAGTAACACTTTTCAGATAAACTAACAGACTTTCAGTTTATTCTCCTGTTGAAGACAAGCAGTAAAATACAAAAGTACAGTTACAGAACTGCCACTAAGAAAACTGCTTCTCTGACAAATCAACCTTTCATAGCAATGTTTGAGAAAGTAAGACCTCTACCTGATGAAGGATGGAGGGGAAAAAAGGCTGTTAGTGAAAAGAAGCTTATAATTGCATTTTTACGTCTTGCAAGGTCTCATTTTCAAGCCCACTTTCTAGATGTATTATTGACAGACTTCAATTAAGGGAAACTAAGTTACACTAATTAAAGGACCCTAAAAAAAATGGGGTAGTAGCAACCTGATCTAAATGAGCCTCCTCGGAGCAGGGTGTTAGATTAGCTGGGATCCAGAGGTGGTCCCTTCCAGCCAAAGTTATACAGTGATCCTACAAAGTCCTTTGGGCTGGAAAAAAATCGTTTGAAGACTTCAGAAAGACTATTTCTGCATTCTCCTATAACTTATTTACACTGGCTATAGTAACCCTGAGGACATCACAAGGCATCTGAAAGGTCATCCTGAGGGAGAAGTTTCTGTGAAATGAAGATATTCCTTGGACAAGTCTGTTGTGTTTAACTTCACATTCACCTCTTCTCTCTTCTCCCAGGATGTTCGGAGCTGTACCAGCTCTGTGTTATTTAGACTGGTGAGGCACAGGATTGGAAGTCCTTAAAATCACCCAAACACAAGAAGCTCCTAACTGGTTTCTGGAAGTGTATTCACACCCAAAACAGTGACTGTGGAAGAAATGGCACCTTCTCAAGTTCTCCTGGTGGACAGTCAGTGCAGTGTCTACTCTTTTGGGTACAGTAGCCAATTACTGCAGCCAAAGCCAGGTATTATTCCTCTTCTTCCATCAACAGGATCACCATCTACATTCAGCTAATTCTGATACTTTCCTTGTAAAGTATGGGTGTACAAGAGATATCTTTCATCACCACAGTCTCCAACACTGTACCCAGCTCACCCCCACAATTCACTGATAAATTTCTGTGACAGTCCTATGAAAACACTTGGGGCTTCAGATTTAGAATCCAAATTCCTCCTTGCTTGAAATACAGTGCTGTAGAATAGTAGTGCTGTGCTTCAAGGTCCAAGAAAACCTTTATCACAAATTTTCAGCTTAAGATGCCAATTAAAATTACATGTGAGTTTATGCGTTTAAGACTGTCTCTTGCAGTACTGACAGAAAACCTGAAAACAAAACCTGCATCCCTTAAAGACTCAGAAAATTAGGCAAGTGAGTACAGTTCATTGCACTGTAAAATAAAACACATGCCCCAGTTAGCCATCTATCCCCTGGAAGCACCCAGGTAACTGTTATCTCCCTCTCTCTCTCTATGTTAGTACATTAATACTTATTTACTTTAGGGCAAACTTGCAAAATATTTGTTGACAAAACTGTTTTCTTTCCCTTAATTAGCAACAACCTAGAAGAGTTAATTCTCACAAGATGCAAGTTTGTGGTGATGAAGTAGCAAATTCACAGTATGATGGCCCTCCTAACACACATAAATCATTTCTGAAGCACGTCCCTTGAGCTGACCCACCAGTAGGACAATGGCACAAAAGAAGCGGTTGTTTTGTGCCTGTGACCTCCTCATCTGTGCTCAGCCCACTAACGAGTCTCCCCAGATGATTGCCAGCATTCCTAACCTGTGAACAGCTTCAAAACAACCACCTCCTTTAATAACAAAAAGCCCATCTCACCACAAAAATGCAAACTTTTCCCTCCAAACATGAACCAGGCATGAGCAGGGATTACATTACAAGTAACGCAGGTTACCTTCAGTGTGGGACCACTGACTGTTCTAGGATTTACTATTACAGGGCTGGACCATGTTAAAAAAAAAATGAAGTCCATGCCTTGTTGATGACTGGAGTTTTTGTTTTTAAAACAGTGCCAAGCACTAGTTTCAAACTCTGACTCTAAATGGGATTCTATATGAGGAAGAGGAAATCCTAATTTTAATAGGTAAAAACTGTTAAAAGCTATTACAGGTTGGAGAAATGAGAGCTCATTTGAAGAGCTTTTAAGAAAAAAAAGACTAATTAGCTTTATTTTCTTGAAAAAAATTCAAGTTTGGAATACATGCTCTTTGACAATACAGGGATTATTACATTACTTGAATTCAAGATAACCTGCTCTCCAGTAATTACATTCGCTTGAGACATCACTTTAAAAAAAACCAAACAGACAAAAAAAAAAAACACCAAAAAACAAACAAACCCCCAAAACACCTAAACAAACCAAAATAAAGCCCCAAAAAATCCTGTAGAACAAAACAGCTACACCCTCAATGTTATTTAGAACCACTAATCTTGCTGAAGGAATAAAGCAAAGTATCTCAGCTGAAGTTTAACATCAGCTGTTGCTGTGGGAGCAGAGTCATCAATCCCTACCACAACGAAAATAAAATTTCCTTCTTCACAAGGGAACTGGGAGAAGTTATCCAACATCATTCACTTTTATCAACTACAGGGTGGACACACAATGGTGCACTGCCCCCTTCCACTACTAAACTGCTCAGGTGGCATGTGTCAGACTGAAATGGAAACTCTATCAGTGCATAATTTATGATGACACACTTTTAATGAAGGTCAGCAACTT
>NW_008246059.1:1563868-1593382 GCF_000691975.1 Corvus brachyrhynchos
GGAATGTCACTTCAGCTAAAGAAATGGACTGCGCTTGATGCCAGGTCTCAGGCAAGACCAGAATATACCATATGGAACCAGACGGAGCTCATTTTTCATTTGCTGCAATATCAAATTCCCCTTTTGTAGAGCAAAAGGGATCTATAGAACTCTGTATGTATACTAGCATGAGAAGTGTCATCAAATGGCACATCTGAACAATGCTTAAAGCCCTAAATCTTACAGGGTATCATGTTTTCTTACGTCTCAAATGAGGCCAGAGTTAAATGTTGCTTACATACATTGTATTGTGACACAGAGAGAATTAGTCTTTTAGGCCTAGAAAATGTCCATCATTTCTCAGAACAGGCCAGATTATATGGATCATTCTAATCTTCAAGATGCAATGCTTTCAGATAAGATGTACAATGAACTGGATGGATAATCCTGGATAACCACTAAACTTTAAAAGACTTGGACCTGAATTCTACTTGTGCCCATAATTTGCTTCCGACTGAAAATACTCTTCCTGTAAAAAGAGATGAGGAACATAATTTACCAGCTGGAGAACTCCTGAGCATTTAAATTCTCTCTTACTTGAATCTGCAAGCCAAAGCTACACAAAAAATACCTTGAGTTCTTCTGTAGGCACTGAATAGCCCTGTTTCCCCCAAAAGCTTCAGCTTTCAGTACATTTTAAGAAACATTTTCTCTATTAATGAGTTACACAAAATCTGAAGTATTTTGGGTGCATCATTTCTGTTACTATGTGTTTGGTTGGTGGGGTGGTTTTGGGGTTTTTTAATAACATTATCACTACCTACTTACCCCTAAGGACCTTTCTGTTAGAGAAGATACATGCACAGATCTCTTCACGCAGAGAAGGACTCACTTTCTTGACAACGGTGATGGTGGTAGCTAAAAAACGTATCTGTAAAATCTGTAACCTTTGAGGCGCTCTTTTAACAATTCTGTAGTCAGCCTGTGACTTTACAGAACACCTTATATCTTCCTGGTGGGCATCATGAATCCTATCGTTAAGTCACACAAGACATAACAGCAGAGCATATTTAAAGGGCTATTTATAAGGCTAAGAAAACTGCTTAGAGCATTTGGTTGTAGCCAAGAGAGTATTGTATTTCTGTAATTTACATGAAACAAGAAATTATAGACCTTCTGAAAAAACCACCAGGAGCACCACTCCCACTGCTTGGACAGCTGCTTTTCATAGGAACTGCCTGCCAGATAAAATACCAAAGCTTAGCCAGATAAGATTGTATAAACAAGCCAAATTCCACAGAGAAGCAGACTGCCAGGCTCCTATAGGAACAGTTCATTTCAGACTCTACATTTTCAGTGTACATGCACTCATGGCTTATTATTTCCTCTGGGAATTGTGGAACATTAGTTGACAGCTCTGGAAAGTACTTCAAAGACAAAATTACTTCCACTAGGGAGAGCGGCACTTCAGGCAGCTTGGGAAGGAGGCCAATGAGTCATTAATAGTGAAGGGTAACCCCTCCATCCAACAGATCTCTATTACTGAGCATTCAAATTAGCAGCAGTCATAAAGCCATTTCAAGGGAACGTGTCATGTTTAACCCTTCTACCTTTCTGTGTCCCGGCTACAAAACACTGTCCATGTTTGACAGAAATTGCGATCACTTTCTGTTTTCTCAGAAAGATCAACACCAGAAGCATTTGTGAAAGCAATCAGACAGCAAATAAGCTGGCAGTCTCTCATTTATGAAGCTGTAAGGCTGACTGCATGCAAAGGGATTTAAGAGGAAACAGATATGAAATGAACTATGACTTGGGGGGAGGACCAGTGCCAATACTGCTCATCAAGGAGTATTTAATGGCGGGAAAAATAAGGTTATCTGAATGCTAACATTGCATTGTATGTGTTGCAGGAATACTAAAAAAAAAAAAAATCCAGCCACACTGCTGCCAGCAACCTCTGGGTGAACCAACCCAAAAAACCACACTATACGTAAAGTAGTTGTAGCTGCTATTCTGTCAGAAATCAAGTAATGGATCCCACACATGCACAGTCCCACACAGAGATACTCATTCCTCTCTCTCTCCTCATAGCACTGTATCAGAAGACTGGACACCATCTATCAACATTTAGAAAACTACCTGAATGTTATAGTTTAACACTCAACAGGACATTAGAAGCACAAACTAGGCCTAGTAAACCGCAGTTTTGCAAAAGGCAACCTTCTTTTTCCATTGATTCAGTCAGGACTAGAGAGATAAATTTGCCTTCCTACTTAGGGAATGTTCATTAGTAGGTTAGGATTAAAATCTAACACAGATGTCTAACACAAATCTATCTTTACTTCCAAGACGTTTATAAACTTGTAATAGCCTACCTTCTTTCAAGAAGGTAAATGTTATTTTGTTTTTTGGTTTAGCATGTTACAGCAGTCAAAACTAGAATTGCATTAATCTTAGTGTCTTTACAGTGTCAGACATGTATAAAAACATTTTTAAGCTGGTTGCCTTGAGGATGGAGACAATCAATTCCTTGGGACTTTAGTCTGCACTGTTGGTGTGGCCTCCTGCACTTCTCATTGCTTGTCATCAGAGGCCACTGTTCCCTTGCTGAACCTCTTCCTTTCCCAGCAGGAGCCTTTGGTTTTGACTCCCAGACCCGCTCCAATGCAGCAGCACGGCCTGCAAGTCTGCCCCATGAAAGAAGTGACACCTTTGGAAGAGATGGGTGCTACCAAATATAAGTAAGCACCCAGGCATGTACCTCCCAAAGTTATCCTTGCCCTCAGAAATATCAAAACCCAGATCTCCAAACTGTCCCATAAGCCAACTACAGGATTCCAAATTTTACAGTGGAAGTGCAGATAGTGTTTACTAAGATTGTCAGGGTTTTCTTCCTCTAAGTTTCACATGTGACTTCTCTTCCATCATAAAACATGACAGAAACAGCCTTCTCCCCTTATTGCTTTTCACAAACCACATTATGCCGAGATTATGTTATTGCAGCACTAGAAAATTACAGGGTTTGAGCTTTGGCTTCGTTGCTGGGTTTTTTTAAAGTATTAGTTAATCTTTCCCACTTCCTGCAGGAGGTCAGTTGGAAGAATTCATGTTTATGCTGCACTTCTCAGATATCAATCATTATTATGTTCATCCCAGATCACCGGTGCTGTCCTGGAGATTTTGATGGTGAGATGGTTTCCCAGGACAATCAGCACTGAGGACACCCAGCAGCAGTAATGGATCGGTGGCGCATGCAAAGAGCAAAAGCATCACCTGTAAACAGCTCTCCTGCTGGCCTGACAAAAGCCTATCACCATGTATCCAACAACTCCCAGCAAACATCAGCAACTCTATTCACTCAGCTGATGGTATCAAAAAGGAAGGGCTGTCGATCCTATTCAAAGATGTTTGGGGAAAATAAAAAATTGCCCTCAAAACCACCCTCTCCAACCAATAATTTCATTCAATCTATTCAGCAAGTCAACATTATAAACTTTAAGATGTAAAGTTATTAAAAAGCAACCCTTTAATTATCCTATTTCAACCACTCCGTTTTTGACCTGCAAACACACTCTCCTATTCATTCAGATCAGGCAGTTGAGGGGAGCACCATTTGCTCCCCCAAACAGGCACAAAAGGAATCTGTTTTTCCAACAGAAAATGTGTACGTGTTACACAAAGCAAAACAAGAGATGAAACTGCAATAACTCTTATTGGACAGTGCAGATACAATAAAAATCTTATTAATGACTCAAAATTTTACCAAGAAAATACTGAATGTAACTGTTTCCCAACTGATAGTGGAAAATTGTTACTTCTTGCACAAGTCTAAAGTGTGGAAGGCATGAAATGCTTATGCATTGAGCCAAAGAGCAAATTCAGGAGAATATAATTCTATTTTTCATAGCTGCAATATTTGGAAAACCCACAAGTAATAAAAAAATTTCACCTTAGGATCATATGAATTCAGAATATGAATTTCATACCTCTGACAAGAAACAAAATTTTTGTCTCATACTAGCCTCAGGAGAAGTTTCAAATGAAGCTTGGAAAGGCAGCACAACATTAGGCAGTACAAAATAAAGCTGGTGTATTTGCACAACAAGAGTATTTACACAGCCATAGGTAAAAGGAAATTATTTTTAAGGGCTGCAATACTGAATCTGATCAGAACCATCATCCTATAGATGACAATATTAAAGCACAGCCTTTTCCTCTGTTCAGAGGTAACTCGATCAGCATCAAAGATCATTTCAACAGCCAACAGGGGTGAGCCATGCCAGGAAGGCAGGACCTCTAGAAGCCAGCTAACACAGCTTGTGGTTCACCCGAGGGAACCTGAATCCAGTGTGGTACTTCACACTCCCTTCTGCTACTGTCTGCCACTTACGCTCGCCTTCTCTGCCAGGTGCTCTCCTTCTCTCCAGTCTAGGGTGATCCTCCCTCCACAGCTAAAAGTAAAACTGATAGTGATCAAGAATCTTTTATTACCCCGTGCTCAGGTAACTGCTAATCATGTTTCTGTAGCATGCAAGCAGTTTTTCTTCTTGGAAGGAAAAGATATCCCAGAACTGGCAGCATGTATTCAAAGGTGGCAATAGAGACATTCAGTTGCTGCAAACATTAAATCTGTGAGATACAAGGATACTACTAAAAAAGACTGGTTTCTGTTCTGAAGTAATTCTTTCTCACACATTCTTTTGCTGAGTAACACCTTATTCATCCTAAGCTAGTTCAGACAGGCAGGCTAGGAAGTACCTTTTCACTTATTCTTCTAAATTACCAGTAAAAATAATTTTTTAAAAAATCACTGAACTGTGGAGAAGTTCATATTTAATGAAAATATAAGTCTCAAAGAAATAAATGGCGATCTCTTCCACACTCTTTATCCTGGAGTGTTCTGAAGTTGCTACCAGACCTTCTCAGAGAAAGATGTGCATTTACGCAGTTAAAATTCTTCTGAGGTTGTGTTTCCTCTCTTCAAAAAAAATGGACACAGTAATGTTTTTATAGCTTCACTGTTGTGGTGTGATAATACCACATACATCCTGCAAAGAGGGAGGAGGGAGTAAAAAACATTTGCAGTGCTTCACAAAGCACTTTTCTGGTTCCTGCCTCCAACCCAGAGGATTGTAAATGAAGTCCAGATTCTGCCTCTTATCATGGAATTAAAAAGGCTTCAAAACAAGTGTGGCATAAGAAATTAATTACAACACTTGTCTTTCAAGTCACGACCTCTGGGAGTCTCCCAAACTTTGCTGGCTGGAGTCAGGTTAGTCACAAGATAAACACCGGTCGTGGCCAGCCCTGACAGCTGCACCCTCTCATCAGCCCCACACAGCCGCTGCCCCGGATGCCCCGGGCCCTATGGCGCTGGCAGGCTCCTGCCTCCACCTGTGGCCTCCCGGATGCACCGGGATGCCCTCCTGGCTGGTGGGACTGGGGAGCTGTGGGAATCCCAGACAGCTTATCTCCTGTGTTCTGGTGGGGCAGGAACAGGCGGCACTGCCCCTGCAGAGACACGTTTTCCAGCCCCCTGCTCCCCAGGCTGGAGCAGGCCGGGGCGGGCAGGAGCAAGCCCGCAGGCAGGAGGAGAAGGAGAGGCACCAAGCCGTGGCGCGAGCAGGTCTGAGCCAGTCATCATCCGCAACAAGGAGTCTGGCCAGAGCAACCCTGCGCGTCCCACACAGAGATGATGGCACTGGAAAGGAGCATCAGCAAGTGAAGCAAAATCACGGGCCCCTCAGGTGGTGGGGGATGAGGGAGCAGCAACCTCAAAGTGCTGCTGGTGCAAAGCAGAAAAGTTGCAAACGCCAACGATATAAATACATTTAATGTTCTGTTTTCTAATGCAGAGGAGAAGCAAGGTCAAGAGCCCAGTCCATTACAATTCAAACTGCATCTGTAACATTTCCCCACATTGCAGGCACTCTTCCCCCTTCAGAGGACAAGGCTGCTCACCACACAAATGGAAATCATCTTCCCAGTTATAAACAAAGTAAGAGTCAGGAAGCCCTCTTTCCTGAGGACAGGTTGCAAAGCAGTAAAAGCTGCCTGCAGAGTGCAAAGTCAGAATTTTCCTGGATGATCATGGGGGCAGAAGCAAAGGATACTTCTCTTGAGAGCTCAGCCACCCCTGCAGAGGCCCAGCCCTGTGCCAGGCAGTGCAGAGCTGATCTGCTCTACAGAGAGAGGCTGGGAAGAACTTCCCACTTGGGAAGAAATAAAATGCCAACGCCATCCCCGGTGCACAGCTGCCCCCAGCTGAACACTGCTACTGGTGTACCCAGAGCCCCTACCCACAAGCTAAGGAAGGGATGAAAAAAAGTCAGTCCGAGGAGGACTGCCGCTCTGGGATTTGCCCCGTGCACAGCCTCCCTACAGAGCCAAGGACACACTGGCCATCTCGGTGGAGGGTGAAGCTCCACAATACATCTTGTTTTTTCCTCCAGTACAACAGTAGATATTTAAAGAGTAAAACTTTATCTCACTAAATATCTCAGTGTGATATTTATCATAATCCTTGCGGTCTTCACACTCATACACATATATGGCCCATTACTATGTGGCTCCCATAACCCCTGCTGCAATAGTGCCCCTTACCTGGGCTACAGCAGCACATTACTTCCTTGTTTCCTTTGCTGCCCTAACACCACGAAGCAAGGTTACAGCAATGTCCTCACCTCTCCTCCTCAAAACAGAAATGAAGCCTAACATACAATAACCATGGCTTCCACTGCTTAAAACAACATCAACTTTTTACTTTTTATGTTAGATTAGCAATAACCTTTCCTGTCCATCATCAGAACGCAAGAGGCCCTTAACTCTCATCCCCAATTCTGTCAGTACAAACTGCATATTTTACTTCGAAGCAGCTTAAAGGATCATGGTGATTCAGGCAGAAGGATCAGCTGTGTAGAGTTACTGGCTAAGTGATTTCCCTAACATTTTTATAATGCTGTATTCCTTTCTCCATCACTGGCTACAGCTCCATACCCAATTATGTACACAAAGTAATTAAAGGCTGCAGTTTGGGCAAGCTTTGCACCTGAGGAGACTCCCCAAGATCTGTGGACACTCACAGCACCTGCATACTTGAGACACTTACCCCACAGATGACCACTATCTGGACTGTGAAGTTTCTCTTTTCATAGAACATTCGGAACTGATCTGCAATACGGAAAAAACAAACAGGGAAAAAATCCCAAATACACCACCTATGTTTACACCACTTAAAACCTGGCTTCCTTCTTCCAACAACTTTTGAGATGCTCCATCATTATGTGAGTGTGGTAAGCTCGTGGCTGGTGCACTTTTTCCTTTTAAAAAGTGCTTCTTCCTATGAGCACATGACACAAACAAGGGAGTGGCAGACAGGAAGTGATTATTCAGAAATTACAGAATTAGATCAGGTTCCACGATATCAGAACAAAACATGACACACGGCAAGTGAAGCTGACATTTACTGGCTCAAAAGTAAGAAAACGTTTTCTTTATTTACTAAATATAGTTCAGGCCTCATGCAAGCATTTTGCCTCCTTAAGGAGTATCAGTGTTGGCAGCTGCAAGCATCGACATGTCTCCCGGGAGCACAAGTTACTCCACGTATTTCACCAGCAAAGTTGTACCAAATACCAAAATACAGACCTACAGCTTCTACCCAAACAAGATTTTTCGAACAGAGGCATAACTCTGCCAGTAGCAGCAGCAAGTGATGGCACGGCTGCTCATGGTTTGACTGGCATGGCTGCTCCAGAGATGCTAAACACAGACACTGCTCAAGTTCAGCCCTCATCTCTGTTGCCAACAATCTCCTGCCACAATGAACAGAGGTTCCCAATGCCACGGGTACACCCAGTATTCCTGCCACTGGGAATTCCCTTAATGATCTCAGTTTTCCTGTTACACAAGAGATAACAACACTGAGTCATCAGCACATTTGCCTATTAATTGTTGGGGGGCAGGGGCAGACATCTACCTGACAGAACATACAGCCTTCACAGCCTCATCCCTGCTGTAAGTGCACAAACTATGTTAGGACTTGAATATTACTGGAGCTGGAAAATTAAGTTGTGGTCAGACTACTGCTGTGCAACTCCTTAGTGTGGAATTGCTCCTCCTTATTTACTACCATTTTAAGTTCCAGAAAAGACACCATAAAGAAAAGCATCCCACACAAGACAGCTAATTACATATAGTCCTTTTCATCTGTGAATCCCGAAGTGCTAAAAATAAAAATTTACTGTTCATGGGAGACTAAGCTCCCATTAAAATGGTTAAACTAAAAACCTGAAGAATACATCAGAGGTTACGCAAAGCCCAGCAGCTTTAAAGGAAAGAGGAGGGATTTGCAGGGTTCAAAGGCAGGAAAGAACAGATGAGGTATGTTAGGACTTATTTTCATTACACTGCATAGTTTGTTTCCAAGAGTGCTTTCAACAGAAGCATCCTCTCAATACAAAAGGCAACTGCTTGTTAAGCTGACAAGCTTCGATACAAGCTGTGTCCCAGCCCAGAGACACTGAACTGCTACCAGTAATCTTGGCTCACCACTTCTTGTGTCTGCTTCTGTGACCTTTCTCCACGTTCAGTCCCTCGGGGGCTCTACTGTGAGCAGCCAGTTCACATCCTCACCTCCCGTACGAAACAAGAATGAATTAAAACCACCTTCTGCTTTCTTTAGACAAAAGCCCAGTCTCCCTTTTCCATGTCTTTCCTCACCTCACTTAAATTGCTAGACAGCATCAGGAATTGGCAAGATCTTGTTATTAAAGATCAGGCAGTATTACTAACTCCATACTAAATTCACACAACAGGAGCCAAATGGTGACCAAGACAAGAATTTTTATTTGATGATGCTTTCCATCTTAAGAAAAACATTCCAAGGACATGAAAAGTGAAGACAAATAGCTATATAAAACAAAAACAACGGCTCAGAGGTTGATGTGATTAAAATGTCTTCTTGAAGATGCTCTTTGGGGGGGATACAAACACTCAGCACAAACTTGTGCTGTATTTTAACATGTCCTCATTAGCATTCTAGCTAATAGAACATCTTATTTACAGTCTACCAGCTTGACAAAGTTTTGCAGCTGCAGTGTAGAGCTCAACATTAAGAGCCAACAACTCAGTCTCAGGTTAAGGAAGTTTTCTTAGTGCTTATATTAAGCGTTATGGACACATTTAAAGGTGGCCAAGAACCAAAGTGCAGCATCCTTTTCTTCTACACAAGCAGCAGTGCAGGGCACCTCCTGCAGAAACCAAGAAGATCCCAGAGCTTCCTTCCATGCTGAAGGACAAATAGAGAGCATCAAAAAGACAGGTTAAACAAGTTCCAAAGCTAACAACACCTGTCCATAGCTTAGCAGCTAACACCACATTAATTCAGGGAGCTGCAGTGAGAAAAAAATAAAATAAAACAGAAAAGTAGAATTTTTTTTTTCTGGGCTTCTTTTCCTTACCCAGGCATATTTTTTTTATCTGCTCAGCTCCAGATTTTCCTTCTGCATGGATGCAATTTAACATCCACATCACCACACTAAAACTCTACACAAGACAGCTCATCTTGATGTTGTCTGTATCAGCTCATTTCACACAAGTCAGGCCTTTGACCATGGCAAATCAAATGATATGTTAGTTGAAAGGAATCCACTTGAACTCTTAGTCTCCACTTTTTAATACACAGATACAGTACTGAAAGTTTAAGAAAAAAAATTGGGAAAAGGAAAAGGGCTGTGGCTATGAATTACTTGCTTGTCTAGGAAAAAAAAAAATCTGGAAAATCCTGATACTAAGAGTACCTAAAGTATACTGAAAGTGTGGTGAGGCATTCAAGACCAGTTAGGCATCATAGAGATCAAAAAGCCAGTCAATAGAAGAGAGAATCTCATCTGTAACATGTTTTTCCTGGGAAAGCACCACTGCCCTGTTTGGTTTTATGCCTCTCATGTCAGATCAGTCAAAGGCCAATGTAAAGTTAACATGCCAGATTTCACATCATCTGCTCGCCCAAACAGCCGGGAAAATTGTTTTAGCTGAGCTCTGCTCTTTTGCTCGCTTCAGATTGTTGTGTTAATTAAAAAGTCTTGCTCTTGTGTTACACAGCCCACAGGAAGTGAGGAGGAGATTCCTAACTTCATAATCACATTAGCCAATAGCTCCCAGCACTCTCTCCCTGCTGCTCTGCAGAGCACCAGCGCTGTGCTCTCGGGCTGACAGGCTGTGGGAGGATGCTGTGTAGGAGACTCGTCACGTTATGCAGCGTCAGCCCAAGCTCCTTCACAATGGGAGTTTTCTGCCAAAGAGCAACATAAAATCCTCCCTAAAACTACAGGCCCATCAGAGTGAATCTCCCAAACAGAAAACCAGCCTCACAAAAATCTACTCAGTAAGCAAAAGGTAGTTGCTAGGTAGGGAGTTACTGGATATGGATGTGTCCCCTTTGGGCTCATCCCAATGCCTAGCCTAACATGTAAAAAATTATTACTATTATCACCTCCAAGCTTAGACTTTAGAATTTCCACCCTGGAAGCACTACAAGGAGTGAGTCACTCTATATACCTTGGCAGTGACTTGTAGGCCAACAGGGAATATCCAGAAGGAAATAATGTCACCAACTGGTGAGGCAGCAGCTATGTTTACCAGCCTACACAAGCTCGTGTCTCAGTACTTTTAGTTAAGTGTGGCCAACAGCAAATCTCCAATTCACAGGTCATAAAACTTTCAGTTCAGAAGTAATTTAAAACTTAATATGCCTCAAAATTAGAGATCTTCAAAAGTTATCCCCACCACTGAAGAAGAATACTAGATATTAGAATTACACCAAGTGGTGAATTCTTTTGAATACCATATTGTCCTTGCCTGATCTCTGCAAGGCCTTTAGCAGAGCAGGAGGTTTGGACACGGGAAATGCAGAAGGCCAGAGCGGCTGCCACCTTGTCCTATCTCTGGGAAGCAGGAGGAAGCCTTCACAAACAGGAGCCAGACATGGTGGCACAGGATACCCACAGGACAGTAACCAGAGCAGCTCAGCACAGCCAGGAACAGGGTGGGGAGCTGTCAACCTGATTGATTTTGACAGCCTGAGGAAGGTTTAGCTTTCAGGAGCTACAGTTGACCATCATCAAGAATTTGCAAGGTGTGACCCAGCTTGTTAGGAAAAAACAAACAAACCAACTCTCCACCCCAACCCATTTGGTACTGGTCAAACTGAGTTTTGAGGGAGATATCAATAAAAAGGCACTGAATAATTAAGAGGACTGCTTATGTGTCAAATGAGATGGTTAATACTGTACAAGGTGGCACCAATTTACTAGCCAAGGCTAAGAATAAACTGAGGAATTAGGGGCTCTCAACACATCAGTTGACTCCATAACCTCTAGCAATTTACACCCGTGCTACCTGATGAGCAGTGCTAAAGGCACTGCACTTAAGGAAGCCTTCTTACTTCATGACAAATACACTCTGCACATGACTTAGCACATTTTGAGCTAAAAGTTTACTTCTAAAAAGGGCTAATGGAGATGCATCGACTGTACCTTTGAAGCAGACAGTGAGGGAACAGCACAGAGCCAAGTTTATAGCATGGTAAAGTTAGGATGAATGTCAGACCAAAGGCTGGCTAGGAAGCTGTGAGAATACCACTAAGCAGCCACTTGAGAGAAAGTGTATTAATGAAGCAAGACCCTTAAGCTGGTTTTTGTCTACTTCTAACAGATCTATTATCCTCAGAGGATTTATTCTTTCCAAAGCACGCCAACTGCCTTCATTACCAGAAACGCTTTATAAAAAGCTGGACACTTGTATGAGCAAGTATCACATGCAACAATTGCATGTTTACAAAATGGTCTGCAAAAAAAAGAGGATGCAAATCCCTTCCACTACATTGATTCAGAAATCAGGAGACATATCTTGTCACCTTTGCCCCACCCTAAGTTTTAAAACTATCTGACAATAGACTACATAAACATCCTTTCAAGCCTTTTTATTTGTGTGTATTATTGCAAGTCTCTAGGATGCTTTCCTTAAGGCCACCAAGTGGAAGAAAGCAACCATGAGTACAAACTCTTCCCTATTCCTCTCTGGAATTTATAGACGCCTTAAGAAAGACTTAAAGTAAGGCACAACAGTTTCACCAAGATGCTTAAATCTTGGTTTTGTCTCCTTCACTGTGTATACACTATGCCCTATGAGCTGTCAATGGTTAACAGGCAGAAATGTAGGTGTCATAAGCTTTTAACACTGTAGCCCCAAACCCACAAAATAAAAGCCTTGCAAGAGCCTCATTTTCTTTATTAAAATACTAAGCTTCTGCTGCCCACTTGTGAGGGCACTTCAAACATTCTTATTTACTAAGCCAACAGAAACCGTGTCTTTGCAAACTCAAGGAAGGTAGCCTTACAAGACCCATGTTCATTTCTTCTTATGAGGAAATAGTTTTCTGAAATTCACTTTCAGATTTTCATTTTTTGAGGTTATCAGCACATGGGGCAGCAGCACACTCAAAATGTCCCCAACCGGCATTTGCAGTTATTGCAGGTTGTATTAGTTGCTCATGCAGGTATTAGTGGTCAGCACACACTTATCACCACCCACAATTATTTGCAGACTCTTCAAAAAAAAGCCTGCCTTTCCATAATAGTGTTCTCACTATGCTTGTTTCAAGAAATCACTCACATTACAATGGAGATAAACAGATCTAAGTGACCATCTTGATAAAGCATTTACAATCAGAGTAACTTGTAAAGTTTGAGAACTTGGTTTAGGCAGAATGTTTGCACAGCAAGTTCTCTTTAGATGACTAAGCTGTCACTGAAACTGGCTAAAACTCTGAACCACAGTTCCTCTCACAGGGGGCTTTGCCAGCTCTGCTGCCTACTGCCAGTTTTCATCAGCTCAGCAGCAGCCAACACCACCACCTGACAAAACTGCTTCCAAATTCAACTTCTGTATCAAGCCTTGCAGTCTAGGGGCAAGGTAAGGCAGCCAAGCACGGCTTGATTCAGAACGAGGGAGAAGTTAGTTCTTTTGTTTCTAGTAATTTACACAAGACCAATACTGATAAATTTCTCTCAATTGCTCTAGCAGGGAAAGCCATTTTGAAAAAAAGAAGACAGACTACTGTATCAGACTTCTTTCCTCTTCCAACATTTTTATTTTCCCCCTTCACATGTCTCATGGAGCATGAAAGCTGTCCCTCTGCTGTCTCCCTCTGCCAGCAACACAGCCAAGAGATTCTAGCTCTAAAATTTACAGACCATATTATCACCTGTCAGCATCTCTAAAATAAAAAGATATGCCAGGTCACATCCTTCAAACATTTTTCATCAGAAGTCATGCTGTCAGTGGGGTGCAGAAAGTGGAGGAATTCCTGTTTACCGTTAAGACTTGAAAACTTACTTGGGAAAGGACTTCCAGTTAAAAGCTAATACCTGAAAACCCACACCGATTTGTGTGTCATTAGCATGTTTATCTAGAAGACCAACATGAAGTTTGTGGATGAAGAATCATTGCAGAAGGTGACCAGCAACTAACATGAGAGGAATAGGACATGCAGAAAAACACTGCTCAATGCCTGTTAGGGTAGGAAGTGACACCAGAGGAGAGATGTGGCCCTGTCCTCTCAGAGGACGTCTGTGCAAAAAAGGTGTATGTTGTGTCATGCTATTGCACTCCCAAATGTCACTGTCAGGGCTCAGATGGATTCTGACACTGAGCTGCCAGGCACGCACAGACTTCAGCTTCCAAAAGCTAGGATCTGTAATTTTGTTTTAGCACAGGCTTGACTTTGTGATGTTTTATGTTTTAGATGCTGTATTACTTTTACAGGTCCCTTAAAAGTTAAGCCACAAGCTGTTAGCTGGAGTTGGCTCACTAAAAGGTACCTTAGACTTGAAACTCAAACCTGACCACAAAATGCAGGCAAACAGCCACTAGTTTCCAAGCATGAGAGTCAAATAAAGCTCGGAAAGCTGGGAGTGCCACTGCAAGGGGAACATACCTGCAGCATGCACAGGTGGATGCCACCTGCTCCAGCCAGGGCTGAGCACAGCTCTGTCCTACTCTTACCCAATTAATCACTGCAAAATGGGGAGAGGGGAAGTAGACACACTGTGGGTCTTCTCATGAACACTCCTACCCCAAATAAAAGCCAGATTCCTGCCCAGTGTTAGGAAAGAACACACCTGCTCTGGGCATCACCACATCTCTCCTGAGCAAGGGCAGTGAGGCCCTCAGAACACCAACTGGCTCATTACTGAGCTGTAACACACAGACAGCAGCTCTCGTTTCTGCATATTCACGGATGGCTGATTCGTACCAATAGTGCAGCTCTGCCAAACTCACCCAACAGGTCCAGTCTGAACCTGCCAACGCTGCCAGCTTCCCATGGACATACCTGATCTTTGCTAACTAAACACCACCCTCAGCTCTTTCATCCTGACAAGAGACATGGTTGTCCAGGATGCTCCTGGCTGATAAGCAAACTCCTTTTTGATTACTGCTGATCATACTAATACAGGCAACACTCCAGCAGCTGGCTCCACATAACAGAAAGCTTGAGGAGACAAAAACCCAATCACCACACCAATAAAAAACAGGGCCATTGACAGATGAACCACTTGGAGAAGCAAATAATTTGTCAGCCATTGGCCTGCTTCACTCTGCTCATGCAGCAACTCTGTCTAGTCTCTCCTGACAGACTTTTTTCAGGGCAGGGACTGGATCCACATTTTTGGTACGCTAAGTCTTCAAATTCTAAACAGAATATGGAGAACATTGAAGCTTGTGGAAGAGAAAATGCAAGCAGAGAAAGCACTGGTTTGTAAACAATCCTCAAAATTTTCCTGTAAAAAGAATGCAATGTCTTCCATATATATACATATATATGAAAATTACATTTGTACATACATATGAACAAGCATTTCACAATTTTCAATCACACATTTTCATTTGCTTTGGCCCACTGCTGTCTGGAAGACAGCCACACTGTATTGAACATTCCACAGTTTCCAAGTTTAGACAGAACAGGCCTGAAGACAAACTGGATTCTACCCAAAAAGCAACTTTGCCTCAATTGAACTTTATTGGCAATACTGCTTGTGAAGAGGCAACCTAAGAGAAGGGAAGGCTTATGTCAGTGTTACACTCCAGTCACAGAGAGACTTTCAGTGTGAAAGCTTTTCTCTGTTTACACCATGAAAGGTAAAAAGCAGTATGGAAGACACATTTGAAAGGCAGTAGGAAAGAAGTATTGATACTGTTACGTTCTGAAGAAGGGCTATGAACAGACATGTGAATAAGGAGGACCACATCCAGCCTGCTGGTAGTTTTGCAGAAAGGACAAATTCAACCCATGAATTCAGTTCCAGCATACCTCCACAGTTCAAGGCTATAAGTTTAGGTCTCAGACTAAGAATTTTAAACCCACTGTACTCAAGCTTGGATTTGGGTCGACTTCTTGCCATACTTCCACCTAGCTTTTGTGGCTAATTCAATTGGTCCCTGACTCTATCTTCTCAGGCTGCCGTAAGCTGTGGCATGGTATGACTGGAGCCTGATTTAAGGATTGCTACAGCAAGCCAAACCCACTATCTTTCTCCCCTTTCCCAGGTCACTGGGTTTTGTGGCCAGGTAAGAGCGTTTCCTCCCTGACAGTCTCCGAGCCATCAGGAGGAAGTCACTGCTAGTTCCTGCAGGTCACCCGCTATGGCTTTTAGTCTCCCTCCATGGGAGACTAGAGGTTTGGAATTCATCAGGTTAATGAAGTAGCAGTAATGCTGCCAGCAGTTTCCCAGACCAGTATTAACAAGATGATTTTTACAGTGACCTTTTCTTGACTGTGGGATATCAAGTGCATTAACTGTTTGTTCTGAGTCCTCCTAGATAAACAATGAGAAGTTTTCAGGCCAAGTCAATTTACCCAGCTCTCTCCTAGAATTTCTACCATAATTTAAAAGTTTTCACTTCATTGTCTTCTTGCTCCCTTCCTAAGAAATTCCCAGGATGACAAAAAAAACCCCATCACATACATTTTCTGGGAGTACCAAATTATTTAATGCAGTTTATGTGCAATTTTGTAGTAGAAAGCTACTAACTTAGGATCAGTAAGCTATATCACACATTGAAAACAATGCTCCTTGGAGGTAAATGTTTCCTATGTTGTCTTAGCTCAAAAGCCTGAGCCCTGCCTGCTCCGAGTTTGATTTGCAGACTTTGCTTTGGAAGGGATACTTTTAAAGTCGAGAGAGGGCTGTTAAATAAAGTGAAATACGCATGATAGCTCTGTATCAGCTATTTCTGGATGCCTTTATAGCAGTAATCAGCAATCTTATGCATGTTATCACCTGACTATACAGACACCACCTCTGAAGCAGCTACTGAGGAAAGCAGGCAGGAAATAAAGTCATGACTTCTGCTTTGGAGATAAGGGAAGCACTTAAAGGACCATTAACAAAAATCACAGTGATAGCAAGCTAGTAACTGGCTGTTCATCTGTCCTGGCTTCAGAATAAATCCTTGAAATTTGTCTACCAGTCCTCGAGCAGCCCCAGGATCAAAAGGACAGGGAAGAACCTCTGCCCTCATCAAGCTCCTTCTGGAACAAAGACACATACGTGCACACATTCGCTGGAGCACAGATGATGATAAGCCCTGCAGAGCACTCCCTGAAGCTAGGCCATGTGGCCAACATCAGAGGGGTGGATAAACTCTGTGTGAATATATCTGCATAGAAAAGGCCTTTAAAGTCAGATTGCTGACTGCAGGATGTGCTGCTCCCACCGTTACCAGCCAACTACTGGCTCCAAAAGAATGACTGCTGTCTGTATGGCTGCTCATTGCCTTGCAGTGCAAAAGAGAAGCTGACCTGTGGATTTATCACTCATGAATGTAACCCCAAGTTGTAATGTAACCCCTAAACACAGGGCTATAACCCAGATTCTGTTCTAAATGTCAGACATCCTCCCAGCCCAAGCTGCAGAGAACTGACAGAAAGTTACTTCAGTATGAGCAGAGGAACCTGGAGAAGGGACAGTGCCACAGCTCATGTTGACAATCTGGTTAAACTCTGAAGGGACGTTGTAGTGGGTTGAACATCTAAAGAAAGGAAAGGGTTGCATCTGATGTTGAGTGAGATCTGGAGTAAGAGCAGATAAAAACCAAGGTTGTTTGTCCTAGGAGGTTCTGACAGGATCTTAAAGCAAAACTTAGGGTCTGGTCAGCATCACTAATGAAGGCCAGCAGAGCTAAGGTGATATGCCAGCAGATGGAAAGCAGTGTTAAGTGCTACTGTGGCGGGAGCAGAAAGCATGTGACCATCTGCTGAGCTCGCTGAAACTGTGGCTACTTAAGTGAAAAAATTAACTTCCAGAAAAACAAAAGCAAGCATAGCTTGTTCTTCAGACAGTCAAGCTTATAGACATCCACTCTAAGAATCTGGATTTTACAGCACAGGCATACAAGGCAGCAACCCAGTGTACACACAGAGAGCCAAAGGCTGTCATGGACACTCAGTTACAGAGATATTTAGAGGAGCACAGTGGAGAAAGAGAAATAATAAAAATGAACAGGAACAGAGGTGAGAGGAAGAAAAGTGGGGTATGAAAGGGGCTAGTGCTGAGCTAATGACTACATTACAAGGAGCACTTACTACAAAAAAGCACTGAGAGCATTTACAAAAGTCAAAGTCTGCATAGTCCTAGAAGGCTGGCCACAGCAAAAGAAGATAAGAAAACTAGAGCATAAGGCATCAGGTCATGAGGTAGAAAGAACACTCTGGCCAGCACTGAGTAATGACGAGACTCAATACTTGGGAGAGGATGGAACTAAAACCAGGGCTAAAGACTGAAAAAACCTCTTTAGGTCTACAATAGATCTACAATAAATCAATAGATCTACACAGATTTCCTCAAACACCTCACTTAAGTCTGAGATATGCTTTTCTTAATACAGATTCCAGGAGGCAGATGAAGAAAAAGTTTACAATTCACCCCACTTAGATACAAAGTGCTAATTTATTTGTATCCTCTTTTCTTTCCACTGAAGACAGTATACAGGCAGAAAACCCTATTCCAAACTCACATCAAAATCATTCATTTTCACCTCTAGAAAAAGACAGCTGTAGCTTTTATTGTCAAAATATACATTAAGAACTCTACTTGGTAAGGCATCCACGTGCTGTGATTAGATTTACTAGGGCTGCATCATCAGCTGTCATGTATCACTATCACTCCACTGAAGTCAGTGGAGCTGCAGCTGGATCTGCTTCATGAACTTCACTGTTCAAGCATCAGCCTGATGTGCTGTCAAGCTGCAGAAAAAAAATATTATCTATCTTTCAGAGATTTATCTATTTTCTACCAAGACAGTGAATCCTGACTTCTGTTTTTGGTCAAGTGTTCAAGGTCTGGGCCTAGTCTTCTGGAGGCCATCAAAGCCAGCACCTGCCTCAGCCATTCAGAACTTGGCACCAGCATTTGCAACCTAACAGCATTTGGCCTTTTGCAGAAACAAGTGTTGAGGTGTCCTCTGAAGACTTACTCCTGGCAACATGCAGACAGGTGGATTGCATCACCCAAAGTCTGCACAGGTGGTCAATGAACAGTACTTTGTAAGCTCTTTAGCCTACAGGGATAGATCTATCACATCATGTCTGGGTGACTTCTCTATGAAGACTAAGCTTAACTTGCAAGTGGGCAGGAGTCACACCATTCCACTTCAGTGCTGCTGAACGACAGGAGCATTGCTTAAAACTAGGAAAAAACATGGCATTTCTAACCCAGCACCACATTATGCAAGATAAATTTTTACCCTACCCTAATGTTATTTCCTGCCTACTTCCCATGCTTCCCCTCTCAGCTGCTGAAGCCATGGACTTGTACAGCTCCACTTCTACAGCAGAGCACAAACACAGAACTAAGGGCAGAGGAGACGGGAGGTTGGGCCAGCTGCTATACTGCACTCAGCAGAGAATTCTTGTTCCCTGAACAAATGAGACCATAGAAAAAAATCTCTAACTCCTGCAACTCTGTTCTCTCAAGTAATGCTAGGTGTTGGGAGGAGGGATAAGGGTGGTAGGGGTGTTGGTAAAAGATGATCTCACACAGCTATCAAGAAAAACAGGAGAGGGAGAGGAAAGAAAGCACACCTGACAGACATGTTAAGAGATGTCTGAACAAGAACAGGGCTAGCCCAAAACCACACCAGTCTCTTGGGAGCTGTGGAAGTAAAAGCAGTTCTGCAACTGAAGGCTTATCAATCACTTGTGTGTGTATGCCCTACTGAACTCCTGAGGAATAAAAGATGGGAATTGAAGGATGACTCTAACAGGCTCTCGAAAGGAAGAGAAGAGCAGACATGGGCAGAGGGCAGAGCATAAGAAGCAGTGCAAACATTATGTGTGGGAAAAGCCAAGACATACAAAATGCCCCTGTGCCGTATGTGCCTAGAACAATTCCTATCTCACCTCCTTTGAATAACCAGTGGCATATTGCTGACCTCCTTCATATTCCCACTTACATCAGATTCTCACAAAACATCATTTCTTTTTCAGGAGTGGTGACTGCTATGCTGCAACCTATGAAACAAACAGCTGCTGAAGGAAGGATGCAGTGAGTTTTCAGTCGACTTACTAGTCATGCAACTCTGCCAAATGAGAATAATTCACAGAGCCATTCTGTGGAATAGGATGATGAGAATTAGATACTGAACTATCACCATTAGTTTACTAAGCATGTTTGTCCACAACTTTAGCAATCCAGAAGAGGTGGTCAACTTTCTTCCTAGTGAAAAAAATAGCAAGCTGGATAACACCAGGTTACAGACTTAATCCCACAAAACATGACACTGCCTTGCGAAAACATATTCCAGCCTAAGCTTGTTCAGGTAATTAAGACAAAAGATCTTCCACCCTGCCTTTGCTATAAGGTATTCCAGTACAGCTGTACCCAGCACTTAGCCTGAAAACATGCCCATTCAAGTTTGGATACTGGATCCAACCCACCTGAAAATTCTTCTGCCTAACTTGAAAAACTGAGCATATACTTCATTAACAGCTGGATGATTGGAGTTAATCAGCCATTTCACTCCTGTCTCACTGTCCCTGTAGCCAAAGGCTGAAAGGATTCACTATGAAAGCCACTCAATTTATAAAGCTTTGTCACATGATAAATATGGTCATGATTTAAGATTATCGCCAAGCCTTTCCTGAGTCAGCACCACCAGACTGACCCATCTCCTGCAGTGAGTGTCTGCACTGTGCAGCCACATTACTCCAGGAGTACACACTCCAACTCATATTTCTGGCAAAATTACTCTGTCCTCAACCAGAGCAGGTTTTAACATGGATTTTAAGTCCAACACAATGCAGTATAGCTGTCAGTATTCAGTGCTGCCAGATCACCAAACTGATTTGATGTTTGTCATAATTCATTCCTGTTTGAATATATAGTTCTCTAACAACACTCCAAAGCAGCACAGCACAAGTCTCTCTCACACAGCTCCTCCTCAGCCCAGAAACAAGAGGCCTAGAAGGGCAGAGTAAGGTATTTGTAAGCTTTCTGGTTTGGAGGAATTGTACAGAGTACGTGTCCAATCCCTCACTACGACACTCAATTTCATAGAGTGGTCTCCTGAAGCCAGTTAAATGCTTTTTTTCCACTTTGTGTCATGGGAAGGCTCTCTGAAATCATGTGCTCCATCGATTAGAGATCATTTGAGCTGCAGCACAGGTATATTTCTATCAGTTCATAAGCATTTATTCTCATGCCAAAACAAGCCTTCAGCTTCTTCACCTCCTTTCCCAGTCTCACCCATCAGTGCTTCATATATTGACATCTGTAGAACTCCTTACACGATTCTCTGGCCAGGAGCAGTCACCTTTGGTTTGGTATAGCCAGGTCTTTGTCATCTCACGAGTTCCCAGCTTCTATCTTTCTAGCTCTGAATGATGAAGGGCAAGGGCCTGGACTGCAAGCAGAAGCATTTCAGAGCTGCTGCTCCATTATTTCACCTATGACGAAGTCAGGAATTTACAAGAACAGAATAGGAACAGGCATGTTAGTTTTGACAAGTTGGAGCTTGAAAAGAAGAGCATGAGGGCATGTCAAGTAAAAAAAAATAGCATAATTCTCAGTTTTATGAGAAACTTATTGAGAAAACATTCATGGTTTTTACCTATATTTAAAACTTCACCCTTCACTTTCACCAGAGTTAACAGAAGATAATTAAGTCCTTTGTTTATTGCATTTGCTTATGTTGTTCCTTTTTTTTTTTTGGCAGGAAGGGAGTGTAATCCAGACTTCGGCATCTGTTTCTCTCCCCTTGGCTCCCCTGACATTCCATATCACACTAGACCTGATCATGAAAGACTCCAACAAATTGCTTGAGCATTTTCAAGTATGTCAAATCAGCATTACCACTCCTCACTCAACCTGCCCTCCCACACCCCATGTAAGGCTATTCACTGTATAAGCACCACCTGCCGAAAGAGCAGACATCACACAACTGACATGTTTTCATAAAGTAGTGAGACACCTCCAGCCACCCATTTCCTGCGGATTCCCAGCAAGGACGGTCTGCTGAGACTCTAGGAATGAAAGAAAAAACCAAACAAAAACAAAATAACCAAGTCACAGTTTCACATCAGCAAAATGTAATGCTTCTTCTGCACCAAGTAGTGTGGACAAGACATTTCCTGGTATCTGCCACTCACCTCCTCCAGATTTCAAGAGTTCAAGCCTTTCTAGTCAGCAGAAGCTCCTTCACTTCACGGGAGCAAGGGGATAAGAAGTCAGCTGTGCCATACAGCCATGGTGTTGTGAGACTGCTGTGACAGTCAGCTTGAATCTTGCCAGCACAGACATATTTGTGAAGAAATTAAAGCAGCTTTAGCAACACACTGCACGGCCACCTACGCATCTTGCAAAGTCACAGCTTGGCTCCGTGTGCTGAGGAGACCTATGGAATGCTGGCAAGCAGAACCAGTCGCCAAAACCAGCAAACCAAAGTGGCATCAGCATCGGAGGGAAACCAGTGGTTAACACCTGCTGCTCTAAGTCAGACCTGCAAGCAAGTGAGGTTCCAGAGAACAGTTTTTCAAAGACATACACTGGGTTTAACCAATCTCTGCAGCAAGGATAGAAAACCATTCATCTGGGATGTTTCAAGCATGAAAACCTGTTCATTTCTTCTCCCCAATAAGACAGCACAGGCACTTTCAGTGAAGCCAGAAATAGGATAAAACCAAAAACTGAGTTCTCCCTTCTGCATACATAGCAGGACATGCATTCCTCATTCAGCAGCGGCAGCTGCTGAAGGAAGGCAGAGGGCAGAAGGAGCAGTATTGACAAAATCAGCAAGACAAACATCGGAACAGCTTCAGCATCTCATCCCCTGCCTGCTGGCAAAGCAGATGCCCTTCTGCCAAGGCACAGGGGAAGGTCAGCCATTACAGAAGTAATTCAAACAGAGATGAACACTGGGGATAGATTTCCTAGAAGAGTCTCATTAGCAGACCAACTAGAGCCTGATCTCCTCCCTCTTTACTATAAAAACATCAAAACATATTCTTTATTAAACTCCGCTTGCAAGTGATTTCAGAGAGACTAGGAGAAGGGCACATTTAATAACAAAACATGACTGGAAGGGCTAGACCTGATTTAAAAAGTCAATAAAGCGTGTGTTTTCATTTAAGAAACAAAACTTAACTGTGGTTTTAATAAAAATCCAACCCTTATTTGTTTTGGAGGAGGAGAAGGGAGATCAATGTACTGCTCCTCTTGCCTCCTCAATTTTGAATACATCTCACTGCTCATGGCAACAACAGACAAAATTCAGCTCATCCCTACAAAAGGTTTGCTCCTAAATCAAGTGGGAAACCCAGGCATGTACTGGGTGGATAGAGGAAAACCACTTGGAGATTCTTGCATTGCTTCAAAGATTAATCTAACATTTTAATTTTAGACCACAAGCAGCACAGCAAGATAGGGATTTTGTTTTTAAAGGGCAATTAGAGCCTTCCTCCTCCATTTGTTCTTTCTTTAGAAGAAATATCTCTATTGTCTTGACATTTTGGAAAGGAAAAGCCCCACTGTGATTGTTTCACAGCAGTTATGAAATGCAGCAGCCACACAATATGCAGCCCTAGGTTTGTGGTTTTGGTTCTCATTTAGGTGCCCAGCCAGGGTGGTGCAGGCATGAAATCATTTGCCTGACAGCTCAGCTACTGGTCACTTATCTAAGGAGAAAATCACTGATGACTGCAAACCAAGATAAACACCCCTGATGTGCGCAATGGAAGAACTCTGAAAAACAATATACTCTTTCAAAGAGAGCCCACACATTAATGACCCATTGCTTTTCCACCTCAGCCACTACCTCTACCGTAGTCATATCTTAGTGATCAGCCTATTCAAACTCAGATATAAAAATATTTGGTTTACAGAGCACACACAGACTTAAGAACAAGCTACCCTGGAAGGCACACTGCCAAATTTGTAGTCTAAAAACATCAGGACAAAAAACCATCTACTGAAATGGCATTTGAAGAGCCATCTTAAAAATCTTTTAATCTCTTATCTCCAAAAGACTGGCCAGTACCAAATGAATCGCAGTCATGTTGCCTGCTAGCTAAGGTCAAGAGTTCTGCAACACTGTGCTCTGTGATTTTATCAGGCAGAAGAAACACAGAACTCCTCACATGTGCCAGCAGCCACCCCACAACACTTGCAGTGAGTGAATTTTCTCACTGTAAGCAGTTCCCTGGGGACATCTCAGATTCTTCAAAATCTTGCTGTTTATGAGGTGATTGATTTTCACCCAGCAAGACTGCAACTTTGCTTCAGACTCTGAAGGAGGAAATTTTGGGAAGCTTTAGTCAAGACACAGCAGGACAGAAGCCCACTGCATAAAGGCAGGTCCTTGTTCATGCCATACAGCAGTCATCAAAAACAAAACCAAGAATTCCCAGGATTTTCACCTCAGTTTAGGAGGTGGGGGGAAGTGTTTGGTATTTGATTCCAGATTTCCCAAAGTGATTAACGCATTTTTTTAAAAGTTCCCCAGTAAGATACAAGAGCTATAGTGATCCAGTTGATTTCATGCCATGACACTGGCAGTAAGATACCTTCCTGCCAACAGCTGGCTCTTACTAATCCTCCCATTCAACCTGCTGGAACACGATTTCGCACCCAAGGCCACATCCAAAAGCATATGGCTCAGGAGCAGAAAAAAGATACTGTTAAGCAGGAGGAGTTCTACACCTTTCCTTTTTCTATCCCCATCAATGAACACAAACAATGTTTGATGCCAGATCCCACAGGCCCTGAGATGGAGGCAGCAGCCAGGAAATGCTTCTTTAGAAGTGGGGGCAGAAGCATATGCTATAAATTAGGTACAGCCCAGTGCAGATGGCAGAAGGTTGTAATGTAATGCAAACTTAATTTTAGATTGAATTAATTCTGAGTCCAGAGGTTCACAGTACCTCATTGAAGTCTCTTCTACTTACTAAATAGAAGAGACCACGCAGTCAAGAGTCTGCTGTGAATTCCTCTCATCTTACGATTGCCGATTTACATAGGAAGATCAAGGAGGTGAACAGCAGCTTCCAACATATGTGAATTCCAGCAGAGACTGTTTTAAGAAGTTAACAGAAACAGGGCTGGACAGCAAAAAGCCTAAACCTAAGCAGGTTCAAGGCACTCCAGCCCTTTCCTGCTATAACATGCCATGTTTAAATGGAATCAAGTTTTTATGCCTCGATCCAGGGAGGATTTCCTTTTCTAGGACAGAGTAGCATACCATTTCCTTCCCTCATATAAAAGCAGCAAAACCAGGTATTCTGAACTTAACTTGATCCAGCAATGCTGGCACTGAATCCTGATCAAACAACAAGGGAGAAATTATTTTAAAAAAGAATTAACATAATAGCTCACTCAGAGACTGCCTTTGCACTAAGACTCAAGAAATGGATGGCAGAAGTTTTATTATAACTAGAGGGGGAACATTTTTCTTTAATAATCTCCACAACTGAAGTTACTCAGGTGTGTCTCCAGCAGACCTAGTCTGAGACACATTGCATAGTCAAAAGATGAAGTCATCGTCAGGGCAAAAACCAGTCTAGCCACCAAAGACAGAGGCTTTTTCTCACAGTCAGCTACTTACAGCAAACATCTGGTGCACCTGAATGGGGCAGAGCACAGCCAACAGTCACAGCAAGCAGCAAGCTCCCCAAGAAGAGGCAAGACACAGAGCACAAGCTACAATTCAGTAAGGGAGAGCTCCGTGAAAGACCAAGTTGCTAAGGTGTGGAACTGCTCTCCGTTACTGATGAGGGTCACTACGCTGCGTTACTGATGAGGGTTTAAGAACACTGACATATATCTGCCTTGGAGCTTCAAAACAAGACAACTGGAGAGACTTTAATGCATTTCTCTCTCCTGTGCCAGGAGCGCATCCCAACCATCCAGTCGCAAGGCAATTAATGGTGGCTAATGGTTAGAACTGCTTCCTGAGCTGGCCAAATTTAAACATACAGCATAATGAGCTTATGCAAGGTGTGTGCCATGTAGGACACAGCATCCTTCATTCAGATTAGGTTTTATTTATTTACTATTTATGTCAGTCAATAACGTTCCCTCCTCTTCCATCTCAGGCAATTTCAAATGTTGTGGGGGAGAAGGAGAGGAGAAGAAGGAAGAGCAAGCAACAGCATAAAATCATAGAATGGCCTGGGTTGGAAGAGACCTTAAAGATCAACCAGTTCCAACCCCCATGCCATGGGCAGGGATGCTTTCCACTAGACCAGGCTGCTCAGAGCTCCATCCAACCCGGTCTTAAATATGTCCAGGGATGGGGCATGCCCAGCTTCCCTGGGCAATCTGTTCCAGTGTTTCCCATGAGGAAAGATAGTACTTCACTTCTAGTGGGACCCATCTGTCTTATGCTAGCTACCTTTTGTAACCCTCTTCTGGGGAAAAGTATGGCTTTGCTTCCCCCACTTTATGTTCGATTTTTGTCTTATTCACTCTCCTAACAATTATTTCAATCCAGCCAAAATATGCTAAGACTGCAATGAAATCATACACTTATTGTGAAAGGCACAAAGGCATCTCTAAGTATCTCTACAGGAGCACATGGCAGCCAAGGAAAACTCCTACCACATACCACCTGTCTGATATGCAGGGACTGAGAAAGCTCTTCAAGAGACCATTTAGTTCAGTTCTCTACAACAAGAAAAAAAATCAATTCTTTCTCAAGAAGAGAAAATAGCAAGATGATGAAAAAAGGACTCCTGACAACTTTCAATGACAGCGTGAAAGGCAGCTATAGAAAACAAACAAACAAACAAACAAAAAAACCCCCAAACCAAAGCAATAACAACAACAAAAAACCCCACCCACCCAAAAATCCAAACCCACTGAAAGGCAGCACTAAAGCGTGCCACACATTTCCACTGGAACATGGGAGTCTGCAGCCACGGTGAGTCGACATTCACCATTTCCTGCCTCCCCTCTGGGCAGTCTGTCCTTACCAGCACTCTAGAGATGGCTCTGCAGTTCCAAATAGCTTGGCCCACTTGAAGCAACCTATAGAACAATGATATAGAAGGTCTCAACAGCCAGATTATTAAAGGTCTATGAGGCTTCTATTTCAGACCAGGTCTCCTGCCCCTGATCAAACACCCAGCATATCAGGCAAGTCAGGTGGGCTTTGAGAATGCAGCCTCTGGTTTTTTTAGGTAGAAGGAATCTAGCTTTCATCTCCTGACACTGCTCAGCAATGCCAGCCAGCACACAGGGCAGGAAGTGGGGTAAGTCAAGAAGTTCACTTCAGAAGTGCCTTCCTCATCCAAATGAAAATATAAAAGGCAGGCATACCAAACTTTCCATGCCTTTACCCCACACCAGTATCAGACACTTGTTCTCCCCCCTCAATTCATCTGCTCACTCAGGGAAACGAGAAAGAAAAAAGTTGCCTAAGCCTCTTTGCCTTCTTGCTGCATACTTCTGGGCCCTTAACAGCGAAAAAAGGACACAGCACATTAAATAAAGGCTCCCCCCAATGCCAAATTGCTTCTCAGATGCCAGTGTGTAATTGATGAATGCAATCTTTGCAGCATGTTTTTCGTTCTTGCTCTCTAGTCTGTCATTGACAACGCTGGATGAAACCACTTACTTGAAGAACAGCTTTTACAACTATTTTTGAAGCGCTCCCCCACCACTTGCAGCATTGCTTACAAAATGGCTCAAGGCTGGGAGTGGTGAAGGAGGAAGATGACACCGCACTGACAAGTCCATTGCCTGGGCCAGGCGCTGGGCTGCTGCTGGAGCAGGGAGGGAGCCAGCAGCGGGGAAGAAGCAGCCAGGACAAGGACCCTGGCACAAAGAATCCAGCTGAGAGCACTTACTGGTGGAGTGGGAGGGGTATCAGCAGCCACTCAAGAGCTCCTTGGCTGAGGAACCTCCCCCAGAAAATGGGCATTACCACCAGTTGCACCAGGCTTATGGGCAGTGCTGTGCAGGGCCATGGGCCAAGAAAAGGTTGACACTTTGCTAGGCTGCAGAGTCTGAAAGCACAACTTGGTCCGATATAATAACCTCACTTTTTTTAAAAAGAGACTGTCACTTCTGGGAGACGTTGCAGAGAATGTAAATTACACATAAACACACACATACACACACCCTTACATGCCTTGAAGAGCTTCAAGCAATACTCAAAACAATCCCAAGACTTCCAGTTGCTGTCTCAGCTTAATAGCTTAATACAGGACCATATACTTTTCCCTCTTCCCACATGCACGTCTTCCCCAGGTTTCCAGAGATCCGCCTTTGCCCACATGAAGACAGACAGGGGTTACACTTCTGGCAGCTGGGCGAACAAAGCTGCACAATCCACACAGCAGATCTGCAGCAACTTCTCACAGCACAAAAGAGCACTTGAGATAGAGAAGAGGAAAACACAAGGGGAACAGTGTGCTTTTCTCCAGCTAGGAGAGACCAAGTGGGAGTGTTTTTATTCATTTCAAGGGAAAAACCCAATAAATTCTTATTAGTGTGCATACTATAATTCAAAGTCTTATGAGCTTCTGTGCAACAGCAACTTGAAAAACACTGCCAGGCAAAGAATGGCTGCCTGGCAAAAACCTGAGTATAAGTGGAAAAACTACATCAAGTAAGGTTTCCTCCTTTTCCAAAGGAGTTTTACAACAACACACTGGCATTTCATTTCCTCCCTCCATTGCCGCAGTCACCGATGCTCTCAAGGCCGACAGCGCTTGTCTGCATCGCTCTCCCCAGCTGGTTCAGGAAGCGATGACCAGGGTAACTTGGTGCATGCAAAGGGGGATTCAAATCCAGCTAGGAAACAGTGTGAGTAGCAAAGCCAGACCCCTGTGCTTTCAGGAGAGTTTGACTCTCTGCCCTCAAACAGCAGCCTCCATCAGTCCCACTCCTCACTCAGGCCACCTTTCCTTCTAGTCCCCATTGCTGTGAGTCACCATCAAAGGACTGAGGTTAGCCTCTGGAAACCACCAATTTTCTTCCTTCCTGTAATGTGTGGTGATAGAGACCATACAAACTTTTCAGGAAAATCTGCCCTGAGGGCATGCATTTGATCACTGTCACCCAATGACCCTTTTGGCTGCACAGGTGCTTATTTTAATGCTGGTAAAGAACTGTTCACACCACATACACTACAAAAATTGAGTTGCAGTAGAGAAAATGTCTGTTTATAGTATAGCGAATAACTGGTGTGAGCCACACATTGTAAATTCCCCTCCTCCACTTCCTCACCCAGAAAGTGGGCACAGCACAGCAAAAATAAAACAAATATACATAGTTCTGTTAAATTCCCCACAAAGGACCAAGGCCAAAGGCATTACTCTCCCGTCCACAGTGAATGGCTGCTCTCCCAGCCCACTCCGGACACAAGGCACAGGAGTACGAACCTGGCACCACACTAACCCAGCTATGTGGCTTCTGGAGCAAAACCAGTTCATGTTCAGCCAAGAAAGCAGAGCAGCCAAAATGCAGCTGCCTGTACCACTATGCCCTTAGATACTTGCACTGCTTGTGTTTTCAGGGCAATTTTTTTTCCTTGGTAACTATGAAAATTAGACAACTTGCAGAAGTGTCTCAGAAGTTGACCACAGGCTCTAGAATGCAAGAGCTTTGCAAATAAAAACACCCTGCACTGCCAGAGCTAAATAAAGCAGCTGAAGTTTACCTAGCTAAGAGCATGTTAACTATAACATACTTTCTTGGAAATCACTGTTTCATTCTTTGAAACTATGAGCAACAGTGTGTCTCCCCAGCCTGCACAGAGGATACTACTCGGCTACTTTAATTTTCTACCCTTGAATTTTTCCTTGGAAGTCTCCACCCCCAACACCACATTCCCATCTAGCCGCCCCCAAGCACTTGGACTAAATTAAGCCAAAAAATCAAAGCCACCTGATTATTTATTAAACAAACAGGACACATTTTGTCTTTGGTAGAATGGAGCACTCCTGGTTAGCTGCAGACTTTAAACTTCACT
>NW_008246059.1:1593492-1597977 GCF_000691975.1 Corvus brachyrhynchos
GGAAGCAGTGTTTCACTTTAGGAGAGCACACTCAGAACTCATTATTTGACTTAAAAGCCATCTGCCTACAAAATGAAAACTGTACACACACGTAAGACTTAACAAGCTGTAAACAAGCGTCAATAGCAACAATCATATTTCAGTGATAATTGCCTGCTTAGATCACATTTCTTTAGGATAACCCTCCCCTTCAAATAATTTTCAATTCTCTCAACTCCTGTCAAGCCCATGTCCCACATCTGCCAATTAAAGGAAGAAGCAGAAATTGAAATTAAAGGGGGTGCAGGGAGCAAGCTAGTGTGCTTTGTTTGTGTGCCAAAAACTTTACCAGGATGCAGAGAGGTCCCTGACAAACAGGGGCCAGCAACACATGCAAATGAAAAAAGCCAGTTATGTACATGGAAAGGCATTCCTAATTTTTTCCAGACAAATTCTGAATACTTTGTTTCATGTGAGAAAACAAGCATTTGACTAGAGATCTCCTAATCAGGAAACAGACACATCAGGTATTTCTAGAATGCTAATGAATGTACAGAACAGAGCAGGGATTATCTGCTGCCTGCCTCAGCTGACACTAGGGACTCCCAGTATCTGAACTCCCTCCTGCTTTTATTCAAGCCACATTTTGCAGAAAGATTTTTAGCATGAAAAGAAAAACAATATGTGAAGTCAGTTCCCAAACGGATACAGAGAGCTACATGTGGAGCTACAGGAAGACAGAGCTTAGAAGCCACTTGCATCAGGGATTGTTTTCTTCATCTGGTTAGGGAAAAAAGAGAAAACATATCCAAGACAAGAATGTGCAATAAAATCAGATTAAGGAATGTTAGTCACTCCTGGCTTCCCCTCAAAACAGAAGTCAAAAAGTTTCCTCCATTTATTCACAAGATGTCTAAACAGTGAGTCTTGCTGAAAGAATGGAAAAGAAAAATAAAAACAAAATTAGAAAAGTGAAAGGAAAGAAAAGAAGGTTGCTCTTCTCAACCTACTAATAAGCTCCCTAAGTGTTTTTCCTTCATCCATGTACTAAAAGCCAAAGCAATCCCTGCAGCATCAGCAGGCACTGTGGTCAGTGCTGGGTCCCAGCCAGCCAAGAGTGCAAATACAGTATTAAATGCATTCATACTTTCCCACTGAGACAAAGCCTGAATAGCCTAACAACTGCTCCATCCTCTGTGCTCCCTCTTCCCAGCTAAGCTCCTGATATTGCTCCTAAATACAGATGTCCCTGACTGCTTCCATTTATGTTTACACAAGAAAGAGGACGAGGGTCACAGGGTGGAACAGCTGAGAAGAGCAGGAACATTGCTGCAAACGTGTCCACTCTTCTTCAGGTTTGGCTCTGGTACTCAATGGCTTTGCTGTTGCTGTTCAGCATCCATTTATACAAACACCAGTGTGGTTCTTGGGGAAAGGAGGATTGTAATTGAAACCACCAAAAATAACCATTGGCATACAACACTTGTTATTTAGCACAGACCCCCTTCAGCAGTTTTCATGGTCATGATTCAGCAGACACAGTGGCAGCACTCCAAAATAAGGTCTCTTTCTCCTTTTTGTGCAAAAGAACCGGGGAACTGCACAAGCAGCCTAGGAGAGGACCTCATGCCCCAAGCTTAACCAATTTACCACCACACTGCATTCCAGCCACAAGAGAAAACACAGACTAATGCAGTTGCAAGCAGAGAATTGTGCTAAGCCTTCACAAAGCCTTTCCCATGGAGCCCTGCTTCCCCACAAGCAAAGTGGACCTGGGCTATTCCCAGTAGCTGATGAGTCAAATAACTTCATTATGAAACACTTGCTTAAGACCAGAGTTGTTATTTAAGGAGCCAGTATCTCACCTGCCTCTCAAAGATAATGCAGGTACACGAGACAACACACCCACAGCTCCTCTCTTTACCTACAGAAGTGATGCGTTCTGAAGCGGCTTTTGCCTGCTTTAAATGTGTCACGCCAGCACAGGAGTTGTTTACCCAGCTTCTGCTGAGATAATAAAACTGGACATGTAACACCTCCCAGCAGCTGCAGAAGGTAGTCAACATACAAAATAAAAAAACAACTGCTGTTAGGTTTGTCTGGTTGGTTTTTTAAAAAAATAAAAAGCGGGCCTGGCTCAAAAAGTTACAGAATGGATGTATGAAGTGACGTTTTTCTCCAATTTTTGCCACACAAAGAGCACAGGGAGTAACATATGCCCAAGACTTCCTGTAAATGTATTTCAGTACAAAAAAGGTTGTACCACACAGTTTCAAAACAGAAATAAGACTCCCTTCCTCCCTATAAATCGGTACTTAAATTTCAGGCATAAGGTACCATATTTAGCATTTCCAGAGGAATGCACACAGAGATGACCATGAGGAAGATGGCTGTGGTTGTAGATTTCCCTTTAAACCCCATCTTTAGCTTTGAAAACAAACAGACCATGTCTGAAGAGAAGAAGCTCTTTAACAGTGCCCAATTTACATATCTGTTGGGCAAGAGAGTTCCCACAGACATGAGAGTTTTTGTCTTGCATTGGTCACATCAGGTCCTCTGAGCTGTCAGACAACCACCTTCATCTATGAGGAGTCAGAATCAATTTGGAGGAACCAAAACCAATTTGGAGGAACAATTCTTCTCCCTGGAGTCTTTATAGGGCTTTAATTGAACCTGGCCCATCATGAGCTTTGAACCTCACCTTCCTCCAAAGTCCTGGGCTGCTGCTTATTCAGATTGTTACTGGTCATTGCCCCCTTGGGAGGGCTGGGAATCAGGGTACAAATAAAGAGCAGCAGAGTGTAGCAGTGGTATCATGCTGGTGTTTGGAGACACAGAGAGAAAATGACAGACAGGAAACAACGTTTTAAAAATTGTGCAACTGTGATTTTGACAGTTTTTTAAATCAAAGTATACACGTGTTCTGAGCAGATTACTCATCATAACAATTTTTAAACTATTAGCTGGCAATTATTTTCTAGCTGATTGGATTCCCAATTGAAAATGCACTAGACAACACACCCAAACTCAGTTTTTTTCCTCATCATTAAAAACAACTAAGTAGCATAGGATCTAAGAGTCTTTAAAACACCTGATGATTGTTGTCCTCAATAAAAGCTTATCAGAGCAGTGCAAAAGCTGTTCACCTAGCTCCTAGTGGGATGATAAAGAGTTAGGTATACAACTTGCACATCACAAGAGGGAAAAAAAAGCTTACCCACCTCCGGCTGTTGGGAAAGCAGGATTCTGCAAGTTGCAAAAGCTCATCTGATTTATCATGGAAATGATTACATTATTCAGGAGTGGCTGGTGGCAGTGACTGTGCCACCACCCTGGCAGACACACCACCTGTGTGAACTGGCAGCTTAGCAATCATTGGTCTCCCACCCTCTGTTTCCAAAAAGGCACCACTCTGAAGAGTGAAAAGCAAAGCTCCCCACAGAAGCTCTACACTGCAAGCAACTTGGGGGGCTGTGCTCCAGTCACTCTACTCTTCCATGCCTTACAACAGAACTTTATTTTACTGACATTCAAGCTGCCAAAGATTGAGTTGAGATTCAGATAAACACAAGAAGTGTAGACAAATATTACAACCACTCTGTTTCTTCCAAATGCCAATATTCTCAGTGCCATTGACACTGATAAAATGCTTGTACTGTATACTGTACTTTACCATCCAAATTCAGCATCCACCCTCCTTGTGATGTCCTCCCTGGTAGGGTTTCTCCAGAGCCATTCTAGCCAGACTGTGGGATATCAGCTACCTAAGCCTCTCAAATTGCTGTTCAGAACAGCTACTGTTTCTGCACTTGTATTTTCAAGCCAGCTGGTTGAGAATGCTAAGTGTTATAGAGTTAAACTGATTATTTGTTTTTAAATTATTCATGTTTTAACTACATTTAAGGAAAAGTCTTTAGGCAAAAGATCTAGGAAGCAAGGTTTTGCAGATAAAAATCTATGTGAATTTGGAACTGAAGTCTTTCTAAAACCCGTGAGGTTTTGCCCCTTTTTTTCCCTCCAGTTTTCCCACCCCCCTTCTTTCTCATAGATATTTCCTATGCATTCTCTCTTCCCCTGCACTTCCAATTTTACTAAAACTTTGTGTTTGTGGGAGGTAGATTCTGGAGGAAACCTCAGAGATATGAAGATGCAATCTCAGAACCATGAGACCTCCTGCAAGCTGATGAAGCAGCCAAGTGCACAGTCAGAAGTTAGGTGCCATGTGAGCCCAAAGAGGCCCAGACTGCATCCGAACAGGGACAGCACTTTCCCTTTGACCCTGAACTCTGCCCTAGTGCTCTGCACCAAAGTGCACCAACCTCTGGGTCACCTCACAAAGCCCATCCACGTGCACTGTAGCCAAACACCGTGTTCAACAGGACAGGGTTCACTGCATGCAATAACAAGCATTCCTGATTTATTTTAGGCTGCATGAAAGCTAATAACATAAGCAAATCTTATGTTTGCCTTCAAACAGTACAAACACTAAGAGTCAGGGAACAATGT
>NW_008246059.1:1597994-1619600 GCF_000691975.1 Corvus brachyrhynchos
AAATGTGAGTAATCACAGAAGAGTTTGGGTTGGAAGATAGCTTTAAAGGTCATCTAGTCCAACCCCCCTGCAACAAGCAGGGACGGAGATGCCATTACTGCATGGCACAGAGCTGACACAGCCTTATCATGCAGGAGGGATGCAAAGCCATGCCAGAGCCTTTGTGCACCTTACAGACATGGGACTGTAGCAAGCCACCTTTTCAGACCTTTGGATCTCAGCATAACCCCTGAAATACCTCCAGCAGCATACCCTCCACAGTGATTCCTCCTCAGCAGGGACGCAACCTCTGCTTGTTACTTCCATGTGCAAGCAGCTAGCCAGCAATTTATGCTACTGACACTAATGTGCCTCGTAGGGCCAGGAGGCCTCTAAGGCAGGGAGACCTGATTTGCTGGAATTGCCCAGTTCACACCAGTTGTGAGACCCCACCAAGGAAAGGTACCATTCAGCAAGATGCTGGCAAGCAGCCTAGCTAACCTAGGTTACACTAGCAGGTTCCCTCTCACAGCTGCTGCTGATGCACATACATTAAGCATCTTCATCACACTGATCTCTTTCAGCTCTCTTGGGACATCCACATGGAACTGAAGTGGTCTGAAACAGAGGCAATAACATTTCGGCAGACAGATGGAGCTAGTAACTCCGATTTTCCAAGATAAGCACACACCCATAAACCAGATCAACAAGACCCAGGAGCATGCTACCCACACACCATATGACACCCATCACGGTAGAAAGGCACCTGCACCACACTCTGTAGCTCCAGTACTTCCTCATGATGCAATACAGCTCTGGGATCTCAGGATGCAACTGGTAAGAGGAAGGGTGTGGGACATCACCGCCACTTACTAGCTGAACTGGGACCAAATGAGGTACAGTGCCAAAAAAAACCACCAGGGAAATTATTATTCCAGGCATCCAGAGGCAGGACAAGCTAATTGCAGGGATGCTCTCCACATGGTCTGGTGATCAACACTGGTGAAGTCCACTGTAAGACAGGGCTTTATGCACACCTCCAACAACATCCTTCCTCTTGCTCACCATCACTGCGCACTTGCCAGAGTTGATGCAGATGACACGTACCCTTGCTGAGGGGTCATCTGAGCAAAGGAAGACGAGTTTGTTGTGGCAAGCTGTTTCCTGTGATCTGCACCCCATGAGCTGGCTCCTGTGGCCAGCTGCTTCTGGGAATGTTTCAGAGACAGGAGATGGGTTCTGATGTACTGCCAAGCCACTCTGCCCACAGCAGCACGTTAAATCACAACAGATACCCAGTCTGCCGCTTCTCCCAGAGCTCCCCCTCTCCTCTTCTCTCCATCCCTTCTAGATGACATGGCGTGCCTGTGAGATGAGCTTATAAACCTCCCTGCACCCCAGAGTGCCCAGCAGCGCTCTGTACAACAGAGAGCAGCGTACAGCAAAGAACAACCTCTAACACAGACCCTCTATTACACCCACAGGTACCACGCTCCTGCATTACTCAGCATGTCCCCTGCCAGGTGACAGGCAACTGCATGTGGCAGGGGAAGGTGTGCTATGGTATGGTAGCCAAGGAAGGAGAAATTAAATCCCACTTTAAATCCCACTTTAAGCAAAATACAGCACAGGGAACTAGTGTTCTTCTAGGAGGAAGCTGGGACCCTCAGGACAGCCTGCAGACAGCTATTCGATTCCTCTCTTTCAGGGCAAGAAATGTTAACTCTACACATGGGTGACAAAAGCTGCCAGGTAATGCTGTCACATTGCCTTTGAAGTCAGCCAAAAGAACAGAGAAGGGAAAATTCCACAACACTAGCACCTTTGCATCCACAAGCAAAAGGCAAGAGACCTGAACAGAAAACTAAGTTAAATTCAAAAGTTTCCTCTTTTTCCAGACTCACAGCCCATTACAAGCAGAGATACCTCAATGAGGTCAGAAAAGCACCAGCCACACAACTACTGAAATCAACTAAAAAAACCAATCTGATGTGCCTCTGGGCTTGGTCTATTTACACAAGAAGTGTTAGCCAGATCTAGTGAAAATCACGACCAGTATTAGCATTTTCAGTCACCCATGCACATGTTAAGCTCACTAGCAGATCGTTGTCAGCACTGTTTGGCCTCAATTACTGTCTGTCCAGGGCAAACATTTGGGATACTTTTGGGTACAAGCCGATAAATGGAGACATCATGTGGTTACCCCTACAGAAAAGTAACTCCCTCATTAAAGAACCTCATGGATGAAGAAGCAACTTTTGAACCATAGCACTGCATGATCCAAGTTCAGTCTAACACTGGAAACAAGGATCACACGTTCTATAAACAGTACACATAAATCCTGTACCAGAATTTGATGTATAAAGGCTGACTGCCTATGTCCTATCTTCTCCTCTCTAACATGCAGGGAATTTTAAAATGCAATGAGCACACTGAACCAGTATTCAGTGAGCTTTTAAGTGACTGAAGAATAATGAAGATACAGACACTCTTCCTGCTACTGATATTCTTTGTCGCAGCTAAGAATTGTTTTGAAACAAAATTTTTAACATTTCTTGTTGCATGTTGTACTCCAAATGTGCTATACTTCCCCCCCCCCCAAAGGATAAGGCATGTTGGAGTTATGCTATTTCCAGAAATACGAGCTTAGGAACCTCCCATTCTTAATTTTTATTAGCCACAAAGGCACTACCCTTGGACTTATTTATGGGCTCTGTTATAAAGCATTCATTTATTCACTCAGTGTCAGAAAGAATTTCTCCCAAACTGCAAGAAACTTTATGGTTTTCTGATTAACACAACACATTTTGTTAATGCAACAGGTTTTCCTCCCCTTTACTCATGTCAGCTGCATTTAAAACTACACCTTAGTAAGCACACAAAAGCAAAAATGTAGAGATTACATTATTTTGTAAACAAAATCACTGCATAATACTACTAAAACTACCAAATTGCTTGTCGGAACGAAAACAAAGCCACGATAAACCAGGGTAATAAAGTGAACAAATGGGTTGCCACCAGTGTCCATCCTGAGGTCATAACTAACAGACCTCCTCTTAGGACACCTCCACGGCATCCAGGGATGAGAGAAACAGCTTTAGTCCTTTTCAAATCCTCAGCTGGTAACTCAGCTTTAAAGGAAACAGTTGTGTTCACCTACAGCAGCTGAAGAGGCAGAAAGGCTTGCTCAGAGCTCGCCGCTGCCAGCAGCCAGGCAGCCTTGCAGTGCCCGTGCAGAGATGGAGCTTTTCCCCAACTCCACTGAACCCCAGCTGATTTCCAAAGACACTAAACAGTACGGAATTTCTTATTTACATATCAATTCAAATTAAATAATCATTTTCCTTCAAAACTTTACATTTTTTTTTTAATTCTCAAGTAATGTATTGTTTCTAATGCAAAGGGATAATCAGAGAAGAAAACTAACTGGTCCAAGACTCACAGAAAAAGGCCAATTCTCCCCATTAAGTGTTAGTTCCATACCTGTTCTGTCACTGCTCTTGGAGTCTTTTTCTAGTGCTGGGAGTAAAACAACACCAGCACTTGTGTGCTTTCACCTAACACACTCTCCTGCCCAGGCAGCAACAGCATTGCAGAGCAATTAAAAAGCTGAGGCAAGGAGTAGAAAGCTGACAGCTGAGAGGAAGAAAAACGAAAGCATGGGAGAAAAAGATGAGAAAAACTGCAAAAAAAATTGGGGGTGGTGGAGGAAATAAGTGGTGCAGAAGTTATTCACATGGAGCTTTTAGAGGTTACTTAATATCAGCATATGGCTGGGGCCTGAAGAGCAAGAACAACAGTGAAGTTTTCTAGGTTAATAGTTTCCTTAATATTCCCACAGGATTCTTTACTACTCTAAACATAGCACAGAGGAAAAAATAAGATCCAAGGAGATCATCATCAGGGGCAGGTTCAAGAAAGGGTTCTTTCAACCTCCTGCAAACTGCTTTCTCTCTTGGAGCTGAAAAATATCCAGAATTCTTATGCAGTATTAATACTGACACATTTAAATTTGAAACATGCAATCCCAACAACACAGGTAGACTGAAGACAAAAGAGAAGGTTTCATTTACTTAAAAAAATAGTTTGAGTGGAGCTGTTTGTTGAACTATAGTTGGAGTTAATTTTTCAATGCCTACTACAAACACCTAGCAGAAATATCCTTCACTACATGCTTGTTTTCAGTGCAAGAGTCTACCAATTAAGTCATCCCAAGACCTTTAATGTACTTAGGAGTTTAGAATACTTCAAAAATTTAGCAGAAAACCTGCTCCTGAAGGCCTGAATCTTGAGTTAATATTTTTATTGTGCCATCTACCTTAATTCACTACATGAAAGCTACTTCAAACTTGTGAGGTCTTGTCAGGTAAAATCTGGTGTCAAAGAAGGGACTGTCCGTTCTCATTATTATCTGCATATTATACTTGTTTCCATCACTCACAGAAGGGAAATGACAGCTAGGCACAACAGGAAAAAACCTGAGCCATGAGCAGGAAACAGAATCTCTTGTTTTGACTACTAAGGTAAGAAAAGGTAAATAGTGGAAAATTCCCCTCATACAGGGACCATAACAGAGGTGGATCATTTGACAAGTCTTCCTCACCACTGTTTTTATACAGCCAAGCCACCTACCAGAGTAGCTCCACTATCTTAAATAAAAAGCATCAGACCAAGGAAGGAAACGAGAAATAGCATTACTTGAGACTATCTGTGAGTATACATAATTGGGAAGTTCTTGTATTTTGGTTTTTTTTAAGTACCTTCAGAGCAGCAATCCACAACTATAAGACAACAAACAGAAGTTTGGAGGGATGGAAGAGCATTTATTTGCTTGTTCTTATGTGGGTTACAAACTGAAGATAGGCATGGAGTTGAGGAGAGGCTCCTATTAAAGGCTGCACAAGTTCCCACTGTAAACAAGTTTCTTTAGCCTAAATTCAGCACAGTCTGTGGTGCTGGTATGAGCTTGATGCAATTTTTAAGACTGTGAAAGTCTATTTTTATTCTTAATATAGTTGGTTATGTGTGTTTATTATTAAGTTATTAAACCTTGAAACTGAAAACAAATCCCATGTAGCTTTAACATGGAAGTGCAACAAATGTTTGCTGTTTATGCCAGGCTTCTGTTCTGTGCTTACTGTACACTGCAACTGCAAATATTTATGCAGTGCATATTTCTGTGACAGCTCCCACTATCAGCTATCGACCGACCCCACAAAGCCTAGCTGTAGGCTGTGCTACTTCCACCCCTCTTTCACTGAAAATTGTTCCTTAGCAGCTGTTCTGGTTGCAATTAAAAGTAACTGGTGATGAAAATCAAATATCCTCATACTCTAGAAATTGAGTTTTTGAGGAGAAGGGAAGAAGCAGCCCCACAATGGCTCTGCTCAGCCACCAGGTATCACTAACCATGCCAGCAACAAAATCCAAGCCTGTTTTTGTTTATGTCTGACAAGCCAGATTAAAAACTTTATGTTTTTAAAGTTGCTTAATAAACCAGTAGAAACATAATGATTACTCAGTCTCATCATTTGCACATGAAAGGTAGAACAGAGAAGTTACAGTAATTTGTTGCCAGACTTCACTGGAACAAACAGCTGCATTTTACTTATCTTCAAATATCAAAGGACTTGAGTGGGACAAAGATTACTTGACTTGACAAGCTTTCAAAGACCCCTCCAGCTCAAAACCAGAGATGTTTCTGAAGAAAATCATAAAAGGATTTAATATAAGCCTAGCAGCAATTCCTATTATACAAACACAAAATTTACCACCATCGTCTAATCTTGTCAAAGCTAAGACAAGATGCTTTGCCTCCTTTCCAAATCCAGTGGAATTGCACACTTCCAAAGGTTAGAAGCAGGCAAGTTCTTCCTCCCAGGACAGAACTCGCTTCATGGCAGTGTTAAGCTGCTTTAAACCTGCCCATCCCATGCTAGCTCCTCACTCAAGCAACTTGTTTTCTGCTGAAGTGCTGGCTCAGGGAGCTCAGCCACTGGGTCACATTAGTGCCAGGGCAGAGGCCATAGGGTAGCAGCCCTGGGACAGTCTGACCAACAGCAGAGCCACATCCTCCAGTGCACCCATGAGCTACCGAGTGCCAGCAGTTTCTTCTTCACCTTCCCACCCTCCTTATACAGGAGCAGACAAACTGAAGACCTCATCACCATCTCTGCACTTAAAATTTATTTTATTCCCTCAGACTCCTAGCAGACCATTGTGAAAATCTGCTCAGCTCAACCAAAAGGAAGACCAGAAGGAGCTCAGTATTCTCCCTCCATACATGCTGCAACCTGCTTTATTTTTCAGTATATCAAATACCTTTGACAAGAGCAGTAAAATCACATTGTTCTTGTTTGGAAATAAAACATTTTGAGAAAGCAAAGTCAATGCCTGTGCTGCAAAACAAATAGGAGGGTTACTGAAGAACCAAAAAGATGATGTGAAAGAATTGAACTCAAACTTTTGTAACTGTACCCACTCCAGAAGGCTGAGCAGAGAGTTAAAAGTTCTAGGTAGCTGCTGCCTCAAAGCCAGTTTTTGTGTTTAACACATGTGGTTAGACAGCCAACAACCATTCCTGGGGATTATCTGCTCAGAGTACGAAAGACAATAAAACAACCCACCATCAGTTTTTCAGGCAGACCTGGGCATGATTCCCATTAGCACATTTTTACTTTAAAACTGAGTGTGATTGCTCTGATTTTATAATACAAGAAAGCCAAGCACAGATGTTGGTACTTAGAGCTGAACAAAACTTTGCCAGGTAAATAACGAATTGCAGAATTATGAACTGCTTCTGAACATGCACAAATATATTGCATGGCACAGCAGTTCAAACACATCAGTCACTATATGTAGTTGAAGAAAAACAGTATCTTCCAATCTTTACATTAAAACAAGCCAAATCCAAAACCCAACCAGGTAAATGCACATTTTTCCCCTGTTGATTTTGGATCAAGCTTTAAGTGAGAACTGATGGTAGACAGCAGTTCTAACCACTCAAGGAGGAAAGCAATGGCTGGTGTTCAGTACTGGGTTACTGTAACAGTAAGAGACTATTAAAAAACGTAACTACAAAAGAAAATATACCAAGTTTCTGAAGATGATACTTGATGGCTTTTTACACACTCAGTTTTCCAGACTGCAGAATGCAAGACAACACAGGTATTAGAAATCACCAGCCTTCTCTAACTTCCATCCACGTCAATTAACAGCTGCAGTTAATTTGTGGTATTTACTAATTTATGATGTAAGGCCCTGCTCCATTTAGCTGTGGAGTGTGGTTTAGGGTTTTGGCTATTAGAATGCTCTTCAGGTTTGTTTGGATTTTTTTTTGCCTTTCATGTTCCTGCAAGAAGTGTAATACTTGACAAAGTTAACCTGACATACAAATTTGTCACCTGATGCTTCAGTGCTTCATCTGTCTCCTACTTGCAGGACACTTCTAATGAAACCATTTAAACCTTTAGAAAGCTTTAAAATTAACTTTACTGCTGGAAGATTGTGAATCTGATCAAGAATTTGCTTTATGATTGACAAAGTGCCCCCCCATTAATTTATTGTTACTTTTATAGAATCAGAACATACCTCCTGCTGTGATGGGGACAAAACAAAAAGGCTTCTCAGGCGAGTTCACTTGACCTCAGTCTGGGATCAAGATGAGACCAGACAGGCTGTGCACCACCTCTCCCACCTCCTTTGCAACTTGAGCTACAGCAGATTTTCTGTTACTGCCCATGCAAACCCTGACGACTGGTAGGAAGTGAAGGTCTGGTAAGAAGCAGCCTGCATTGGTTCTCCCAGAATCAGAATCATTAGCCTGGATTTACAGCGGTGTGCTCAGTTAACCACTCTGTTCATTCTGCTTGCTGTACTTGGTCCTGGACATACCACTTGGAAAAAAAGAAACCTTGGGAAAAAAGCACTGCACAGAGTACAGAGTGATCAGCTTGTTCATTTTGCCACACTTCCTGAGTTTCTGAACTTTCTAGGTTGAACACACCTCAGTAGGTAACCAAAGCAAAAGAGGAGAAATTCTGAAATCTCTTTTACTTGGTAGACCTCCATTTACATCCTTATACCTCCCCTGCAAAGTTCAAGGAGTCATTTGAGGCAGGTTTACCATGAAGAACTCATTATAATTCTGCTATTTATTCCACTCTATTTAAGATGCTCCAACACAGATCAGCTTGAACACATACTGTGCCTGAGAGGCATTAAAGCAAGATTTGATGATAATTTCATTCCGTTTAATCATACAAGAAATAATGTAATTCATTCACAGTATGTAAACCTAACTCCTTTCAGTTTTTCTGTTTTATATTTCTGCTTGAATTCATAGCTTACACTTAAATATTTTTGCAGTATACAAGAGATTGTCTCAAGTGCTGTAGTTTAGACACAGACCAGTCTTGAAAAACATGATCAGCATCATCAGATAAGTTCTTCCTTGATGCAGTTCTTGGCTAAAATGCAAGAGTTCAGTTATTATGGAGCAAGTCAAACACATCCATAAGAGTTCCTGCATTGTTCTGAGGTACTCGGGACATCCATCCCTTCCACAGCAGCAGACACCTTCCATAGGGAGTTCTGTGTATGTCTGGTAGCAGTTACAGCTGAGTGAACAAATCCTCATGCTCAAAGCATCAATTGATGTAAATCACTACTGTACTAATGAAGCCAAAAGAGCCACATCAGTTTGCAACACAGGACATGACCCACACTTGCAGCCTGGGAGAGCAAGTCAAAGGAAAACTGCTTTTTCTTTTTATAGCCTGGTTCTCTAATCAGGATTTTTGTCTGCACTGTAATTTGGTATTGAAGGAAAAAGAAAAAAAAAAAGAGCACCATACACTTTCAGCAGACAAATCACCATGAGCTATAAAAACTTGCTATAGCTGAATTTACTCAAACATAACCTGCAAATGTCCCAGATTCTTCAAGATCCAAAAACTAGGAACAGCAATTGTTGCAAGCACACTGGGAACACCAATTCTAGTCCTCATTAAAATGGCTGGCTCATAAGCACTAACATCCCCTGCATGGGACTACTGTGATCCTGAAAAATCTGGCACTCAGGAGACTTGGAAAAAAAAAAAAGGGAACACAACAACCATCCTACAACCATCCTACACCTGGACACCAACCGGGCATGAAGAGTCCAAGCAACGAGCACAATGTTTGCATCTGGGGACAAGTGAGAGAAAGGCTTTTGAACTGAAAAAGTGCAATACTAAGCTCAGATGAAAAACACCTAGGCAAACAGAAACATCAAACTAGGAAGTTATTGCTCTATTACTGTGCAAAGACTAAGCTACCTATTTTGCCCCTCTGAGAATGTTTTAAGTGTTTTAACATGGTTGTAAAATTAACCTGACAAGAGAAAGGATAACTCAGCTATAAACGGGGAAAACAGACAGGATGACTAATCATGCAGTTGATAAACAATTTGCTTTGCTAGAAAAAGAGACCTGACCTTCAACTATTCAGTCCTTCTATGCCTGCATACTTCTGCCGTGTTCCCTGAAACCCTCCCTACTCTACAACACTGCGAGAACAACCTCTGGCAGCCAGCTCCCAGGACTACTCCCAGTGCAAAGCAGCGATCCTGTATCTTAGAGAGTCTAGAGAGCCCGTGCTCTGCAGTCTCCTTCAAAGTCCCAAGAGACCACTGCTCACATATTTTACTAGCATCCCTGTCACCCTAATTTCCTGCCTCTGAAGTCAGAATTTAGGGTGTGAGCTGAAGCTCTGCAGGCACACCACATTCCCCAGAATGGCACAACAATTTCTTGGTGCTAGTCACCTCGTTCTCTTATACAGGCCTCCAACAGAAGGACTAGCACTGCTCTGTCATCCCAGTCTGAAAACAAAGAGAGCAGCAGAGCAAAGGAAAAAGAGATGAAGATTTCGCTTTCATTCTGGAAGGGAAGAATTTCTAAAGGCTTTGTCTAAGCAAAGGAAATGAGCATGACTGTTAGGGACCATTCACAAGTATGAATCTCAAATGCTAACCTCAGGAGTCCCTTATGAAAGCTAAGCAAAGGGATGGGCCAGAATTTACTGTTCCCTTCAGCTTTACAGAGGGAGAAGGTGTGTTGGGAAAGCTTTCAGGCTTTGCCACACGTGAGGAAGAACAGGTCTTCCTTCACTTGTCAGCATGATCCTTCTCACTGAGCAACAGGTAAAAGAAAAGCTTTTAAAAAAGGAAATAATGCCCTTTTCCATTAAGATTACAAGTTAGAAACCCTCATAACGAGCACACTGATCCTAGAAGAAGAGGGAGAATTTTTTCTATATGTAGACAACAGCTCTCTGATTTGCCTACTTCCGTGATCAGCATTTCAGTGGCAACCCCCTCCCAGTGCAGGGTTAGGAATACTCAGTTTCTGCAGTCTGTCCAAAGCAGAGCAGGGACAACTGTGTTCTGAACAGGACTGATCCAGAGACATGAATAAACTTGAACTGAAGTAGGCATGACAAAGTCACACAAAGGATTTCTCATTACTTGACCCACCATGAACATTCACAAGCCCTAACAGGCACTGCAGGAAGACCTAATTGGATTTGTGATCCACATTTGCACTTTCTGCACAAGAAAGAGGAGCAAGCTTTCTCCCATAGACTTTTCCACTCACCTAATAGACACACCAACTAAACTGCTCTAAATCCTCTTAATTGCCTCCTTGAGCATCTAAAGAGCACATCTAAAAAAAAAATCACATCTAAAAAGTGGCAGACAGTATGCTCTGAACAGACAGGAGCCACACAGCCCTGGATGTATTTGATAACACCAAATCAAACCACACACTACACCAGTTCACACTAATGAGCCGGCTGGAGCCTCCTGCTAAATCCTTATCAGTACACAGCAAGAGTTCAGGCCAAGAAAAGCTACATGACTGCTCTAAGTCTCAAATCAAGTCTTGTTTCTGAATCTGTTGCTGATGAGACTAATTCCAAAAGCCCTGTGCTATAAATCACTACATGGCTGAAAAAAAAACCCAACAAAACTGGAGGAAGTGAAGTGTTAATACAGTGTTAGCTTCCCCTGGGATTTAAGGAGCTCTGTGAGAAGACACCTTGCTATAAAAGCAAATCCTCTTCTGAAGCAACTGCCAAACATGGTCCTTAGGGAGAACAACACACAGGCCACTTAAACCTGATGTCATCTTGACATTCAGGCAATTCTGCCCAAGGTTTGCTTGATGATTCAAAATGGGAAGAATCAGCACTCCTTAGTGTAAGGACAGAGGGAAAAAAAGTCATCATTTGCCTGTTTGCCAGGTTAACTAAGTCAAACAAGATGTCATTTGTGACAATTTTTTTTTCCTTTCAGAACTTACACATCTGTTTGCATTCATACACTACCCTGGCATGAATAACTTGGGTATGACACTGACTATCAAGATGGACAGATAAGATTTCTAAATGTGAAGTAGTAGTACCAAGATCCCCTCCCTCCACCAAGTGGAATGGTGCACTTGGCATGCTCAAGTGATGACACAGTACCAGCAGCAGAAGGCACATTCCCCTCAGAAAATAAAGGGGCTCATGGCGATTCTCAGCATGGTATCTTTCCAACACCTTACAGGCAGCAACGCAGTCCCTCTACCTGCTATGAAGCCATGACATTCCTGCCAGGTGCAATGAAGTGCCTGTGAGGAAGAGCAAGATGGCTCCTAGAGGCCTCTTACGTAATTTCAGCCTTTAAATGGGTGCCACAAACCCACTCTTCCCCTTGCCATAGCGCACTCTGAGGCACTGAAATGAAACTGCATCTTACCTTGTCTTTGGATAAAAACCCTGAGCAGTGGATGAGCACTTGAAACAGCCTTGAAGAAGTTGTCATCATTATTAATAGGGAGAAGGTCTCCATGCACGTCAGCATATCCAATCATCACTTCCAGGTTGGCTATGTGATGAATGTGAAGAATTAGTTTGTAGAAGTCTTCAAACTTTCCTGGCTTGTAGCGATCCAGAGAGAACCTTCTGAACTCTGCCCCAAACTGCAAGAGAAAGCAAACACAGCATCAGCAGATGTGTCACCACAGGCCAATGCTCCAGTTTGGCATTTGAACGTGGTATACATCACCTCTCTTTTCACAGAATTAGAGAGCCACAGAATCAATCAGGTTGGAAAAGACTCCTGAGATCACCGAGTCCAACTTCTACCATTCAAACCTATTCCATGGCGCTTACAAGTCTACTAATGGCCTTTTAGGCCCTCCCATTAGAACATAACCATGGCTACCAAGACACCACAGGTATATTCAAGTGTTCCACCTTAATATTTTTAAAATGTGATTTCTTTTAAGTTTTCATTAAATCCTCTAGAGGTTAACTGAATTTGTAGGATTTAACTTTGAAGGTCCATCATGCATTATCATCATCTCAGGCATCCACAGAGCCATTCTTCTCCACTGTATTCACTCTATTGCTTTCAAAAGAAGTTACTCAGCTATTCAAACAACCTTATAAAAATTCTTTGCACGTTTCCCATCAATACCACTGGGATTCCAACCACAAGACCTTTAAAGAAGCATGGTATGTGAGCGCACAGCTTGTTATTAGAGAATACACTCACTCTACATGACCCCTGAATTTCCTGGCAATCCATGCAGCAGAAGGAAAGTTAGTTTTCATGGCTTTAGTTTTTTTGTCACTCCACTGGTTTTTATTTTTAAAGCTTTATGGACCATTAAGTGGTTGTCAAAAAAAAAAAAAAAAAAATGGGAGGAGGAGGGTGCGATTTGGCACAAGAGAATAGAAAATGTTATAAATCCATCCAGCTGTTTTAAGTAAGTCAAAGTGATTGGGGAGACAATTTCAAAGGACTGATATTAGAAACAAAATATGCTATTAAGGAGGGAAAAATCTGATCCTCTAGTTCAGGAAATTAAAATAATGAAAACGGGAATCTAGTCAGACTAAGCAGCTTAAACCACCTTTCCGGTACTTTCAATATTTCAGATTGTAGAATATGAGTAAACTACTGTTCATCAACCAAACCTCTAAAACCATCCTAACTCACTCTTGCACACATGGAACCACAGCCACATATCCAAGAACAAGTAAGGCTGTAACTAGGACCTCATGGAAGTTCTTATTTGCAAAGTCAGCCAATACCAGGGCTAGAAACCAAAGACACAAAATTAACAAGCACAAAAAGAAATAAAAAAGGGGAGAATCCTCTCCAGACAAATTCTTCCTCAAAATGGAGAATGACTTGCTTAGAGGTTCTCAGCTGTTAAATCAACCATACATGCAAGCCACTCTTCTGCTGAGACTAACAAAAGTATGAATCATCACCATAATCATCTTCAAGCAAAAAGAAAAAAAGAAGCCAACATAACCCTATTGGCTTTGGGCACAAGCATGTTCTCAAATTACTTCCGCAGTTATGAAAATCCCACTCTTGAGCATCAAAGCCTAGTTGTGATCATCTGAAAGCTTGTTTAGTCAAATTATGCTGCTTGCTTGTAATATTAACTGCTAGTTCCAGTTTGGATTTCAGAGTGCCCATCCAAACGCACAAAAGGCGAACAAACCACAGCTGGTTCCAATGGAGGAAAAAACGTTCCTCCTTTGTCCTCCACCCCCTGCTCCTCCCCAGAAAAATCCAAGTGGAATTTTACTTCTGTGGACACACTTCAAACCAAGTAAGAAAAAGCTTAAGCCTTTTTATTTAGCAAGTTTTCTTAAAGTTTTCTTTTTCCTAGATTCAAGCTAGAAAAAGGCACCTTCAATTGTCAAGTTTAATATCTATCTACACGATAAACGAAAGGGGCAGGAACAAGGTCTTTGAAGGTTTTGCTTGGAGCTGCATCTACTGCTCTGCACACCTGAACAGGAACCCAGGATTCCTTGGGATTCCTCTAGCCAAAACGCCAGGGCGCTCAGATGCCAATGGCAGTAACCATTTGTTTACTGGACAGCTCGTTTAGGACCATTAGCACGCATGGTACCTTCGAGGAAGCAGCTGCTGTGCAGTCTGACCCCAGGCAGTACAACACCCATCCTACACCGCCCCCTCAGACCCGTGGTCTGCTGGGGGAGCCCATCCATCCTGCTCTGCCAAACACACAGCCAAGGCAGGGGTCAGGTCCTGTGCAGGGACATTGCATCCAGCAGGAAAGTGACATGGAAAAGGACAGAGAAAAGAACTAAGGATGGTTACTAGCACTTGGCCGGTATGACCCAAAGCTCAGCTTAAGTTGCCACATGAGAAGACAACTGGCAAAAGGGCCAAGCCTCCCAGCCTAGCCCCTGCAGGCACACTGGAAACTACTGGATCAGTGGAGCCTGACATGTGGGAATGCCATTGCAGGCTTGGGGCACTGAGGTCTGACAGGAATGCTGTACAGTCAAATTGACTTGTTCACATGTTCAGCCTTAGGAAAGCCCAAGGGTCAATTTCATTTGCCTGGGAATAGCACAATGGTAAACAAATGCAAGAGATTTCACTTGTGCTTTCTGCAAGACCCAGCTTTCTGAGGCAAGGGAGCTAGAAGGTGATTCTGTAAGGAGAAGGGAAGAGTCAAGAGATTTAAGCAGATAATGAGAATGACTTTCTTTTTGTTTAAAGGTTAGTATTACTGTAGTAATAGTTTAGCCGATTTATTCACCCTGTGCATATACACAGGCAGCAACCACTGTCAGCAGGTCTTTTCAGAAGAGGGGAAAAAAATGCTTCAGCTCATTCATCATCCCTAATGAGGCTGATAGAGAGTATCACAGTAATAATGGGATTTGCAGTACCACTCAGCTTGGAGACCGGGTGCTCTGCATTGTATTCAGCCAGGATTTCAAGATAACATCCACCGTGTATCTTACAGAAACTACACATTCTGGTAGCCAAAACGACTGCCTGCTTCTCTAAGTCACAAAGTTCATCTTATCATATCCCTTCACAGAAAGATACACAAGGACTGGTGTCTGCCAGCAAAGTCTTTGCCAGAACAACACTGTACCACACTGTGTGATAAACTAACAGTTTTAACAAGCAGATTAGTTTTCCATAACGAAGTAAATTACTCAGGCCTATTTCACTGAAAAGAATTTAGTCTGACAGAGCTTATTACGACTGAAAAATCCAACTTAGAAAAAAGTTGTACATTCTGTTTCACAAAAATAACTTCCGTTCCAAGATCCTCAAAGTATCAGCCAACCACTATATTTGTTGTCTGCAGTTTCATGACAAAAAGCACACAACAAAATACATCAGGCAGGAACCCCGAGCAAAAACAGATGCCCAGAAAAGTGTTCTGATAAAAGTTGTGTTAAAGAGGAAGGAAGACACAGCTAGCTGATCAAAACTTACACAGGCTGATCAAGAGCAATCAACTGCTTTCTTTGGCTTTTTTTCTGGCTAAAGGGTACAAGAGGTCAGAGGAGAGGAGAGAGCAGGATTTTGAGGTTTGTTTACTTAGAGAGCTGTTATTTTGTGAAATGAAAGAGTTATTTGCAAGCAAAAGAAAGCAAGTAATTTTTTTTCCTTTAAATTTTAAGTTTCAAGATGTTTACAGGGCCAAAAATGAAGCCCTGTGTTTATGGGGTGCCATCCCTCTAGTTTATTGCTGGCTTTGAAATCAGGCTATTGTAATAAGACGACATCAAAGAACAACATTTAGCAATAAACATGAATTACATTAGCCACCTACTTCTCTTACGGAGTAAAAAACTCAAGAACAGAAAGAAAACTAAACACTTTCATCCTTGCACAGACTGTAATTTCTGCTTGCATGTGAGATTTTCAAAACTGGGAAGGCCTAGTCAGGGATGCATTATCAGTGAGAATGAGCAGAGGGCAAGAAAGAGGAGGAGGGAAGACAGTGTAAATGGTTTTGCACTTGCTGACTTCACCTGGGACTTCAGAGCTCTGCTGTCACATTCATGTCTCTGTTTCTCTGTCCCCTTTTTCTCCCACAGTTACATCTTCCCCAGCTCACACAGAATTCTCTTGCTCTGCTCCCAGGGTCAGAGTGGTTGTCACTAGTGCCAAGATGCCACCAAACAAGCAGATGGTCTCTGCAACAAGTTCTCTCTTCAATGGCTTGCTCCACAGCAGCTCTGCTTCACTAAAATGATCGAGCTGGTGGAATTTCACGTTCTGCTCAGTCCCCTGCTCACATCTCACTATTTCTTTCAACAGAGAGTCACAGGAACAAGACAGCCTATCTTCTATTTGCCCTTCACAGAAATCCCATCAGAGACACAATTTCATTACCTTCTCCCCCAAACATTTTTCCTGATTGACATCATGCCGTACTTCTACCCTTCTCCCTTCTATTCCCTCCTTTTACTCTCCCAGAAAAACACAGCCATGCTTTAGTATCTTAAATGCTTAGAATAGTTTCTCTTACCAGAGAAAACCAGTGGTTCCCCTTCTTGTTCATGCTTCTTTGACACAATGCTTCACATTTCTGCTTTTCGTTGGAAGAACTATCTTCGTAACTCCTTCAACCCTCTCCAGTGGCCTGTCCTTAGAAGAGAAATTCTTCTTTCTCTGTTCCCACCACCCTCAGATCACCTTCTGCTCATGAGATGCACCTCTCATTCAATCTCACATAGATGTCTTCACAGGTGCTCAGCTGTCAGCTCAAGGGCAACTTAAAGCCAAGGTTACCCTTTCCCCTGCCTCAGTTACCTTATTTCACAATTTTTGGGAACTAGACCACTACACTGCCTATTTTGACTCACTGCCACATGGCAGCCTGTGAAAATAAGTTATCCACAAAAACAATTTTATCAGCCTGTTTGTTCGAACCAATCATCCCTTTCTTTGCCACTCTTGCTCCAGTAGTTCCTCTCCTATCAGGTCACCCACACAGCTGTTTTATCCCTGCCATCTCTGCCGGCACTGCCTCCAAGCAGCACATTGCCAGCCTTCCTCACTGCCTCACCTCTTGATATTTAAACCCCCAGTGCCATTCTCCTTCAAGAAACAATCATTCACAGGAAAGCAAAGCCCTTAAAATAAATCTGTGATTTAAGTGCCAAGTCTACCTTTCCAAAAGTAAATCTCTTTCCTTTTTTATTCCAGTCCCCTGCATCTCTGGGAACAAACCAAAGTCTGTCTGCAAATGATAGAGACCAAGGTGGTCCTATACTGTCAAGCAACACACACTATCACACCACAGAGCTTAAGCACAAATACAGCACAGGATGCATACATCCACGGCATGCCACCACCAGCATGAGGGGGAAAAGGAAGATTTGGCACCTTGCCACCCAGAGGGACAAAGGAATCAGGTCTGCTCAACACTGTGATAAGCCCCTGAGCCTAGCTTCCTGCAGAAAGGCAGCCCATCCCTACTACAGGTCTCTTAGCAAGGGCAAACCACTTTCGGAACATTTACTGAGAGCTATCTACATGGATACAGGAAACTTGTAACCAGTAAGGGCTCTGGCTGGTTACAAACTCATTTAAGACTCTTTTAGCTGCCGCCAGAGGTTTCCCCACGAGCTCGGTGCCAGCAACAGCTGCAGAGAAGTAATTTGATGCACATGCACGCACACCCCTGGCCAGACCTGCAGGGGGACTGGGAACAGCTGTGCAGGGCAGAAGCAGGAGGGATGGCACAGGGCTGGGTGGCCCTGGGGCTGGTGCACCACACCCTTCCCCAGACATTTCTGCCTGAATTAACTTCAGACATTTCCAATGGGAACGGGACTACCTCTGTACCGGGAGATCTTGCCTTCTCTTAGAGGGAGGCAATGTCTCCCGAGGTACATTTCATCTTTTAACTGCTGGCCTGCCATTGTAAAGATAATTAGGGGCAAGCAGTCAATCCTTGGAAAACCTTTCCTAGTTCCTAAAAGCTCAGATTAAGTGCACACAAAGTCTCTCACAAAGGGAATGATAAGGGACTACAGAGGAAGGCACTATTAATTGCACCTCTGAAGAACTCCTTGGAGGTGGCTTGTCCTGGAGCCTGTTAGACAGAGCCTCCACAGGTATTTTAACCTCACACGGGAGACATTCCTTTCTGACTTGGCTGTAAACAATATTTAATTTTCTGAGGTGCTCTTTAAAGTTGAAAGGTCCATTGTTCCGTGTCCTTTAGGACAATTTTCAGTGTGGCGAGACTAAATTTGAGAAGACTACTCACATAAGACAGACTGGCTGGACGAAGTTTTAAGCAGATCAGAAATTCCCAGGTTACTAGACTAAAAAGTATTACAAACACGAGAGAAGCTGGAGGCAGGATCAAGAATGGGAGAGTATGGGAATACTGGAACACGAGGTAGCAGTCCTTGCCCTTCTGGTCAGTGCCAACCATCCAGTTAGCATAGCTGGCACCCAAGCCCATACCAATATACTTGCTTCAGGAATACTCTTGGAGGAACTACCATCTTTCTGTGACTAGACAGAGACCTGAGACTACACAAAGCCTGAGCACCAGAGCACATCCTCCACTACCCACAGAAATGCTCTGACACACCAGGTAGCTCAAAGCACATGTTCCAGCCTTCCCTGTATCTCCTACAGGCACTACTGCTCCCACAGCGCCAGAGTACGGGTTAGAGAAGAGAGTAACACTGCGCTGGTGCTTATTGCAGCTGACTCCTGAACAGAACTATCACAAGATGACTTGTCTGTGCAACACTTATCAGCTGAAAGGTTTGGCCTCTCATCCGTGAAGGGCAGCAAGCATGCACAGAATGCACTGTTGTGGCTCATCTGAAAGCTGTGGTCACTTTCTCTCATGGCACCTAGTAGACAGACTTAAGGTTACTAGGTATGACCACTTCAGAAAGCTATCCTACCATGAAAAACAAATATTTGTAATGAGAGAGGAACCGGGAGTTTAGTAGGTGCTATTTAGCACATCAGAATAAGCACAATAGCTGCTGTGAGAAGCCCAGCAAAATGGGAGGGAAAGGAACAGAGGCAACCCTTCTTAAGAGATTAATGTTTACAGTCTCTCTCTTGACATGTTTTGCAACAATCCAGACCATCTCAAGTTGCTATTACTGTGGCACACTGTCTTCATTTGAGAGGGGGAAGTACTGCGGTTTTCTGAGTCCGTGCCACATTTGGTTTGCATATAATCGAATATGTTTTCAAGCTCAAAAACAGAAGTTAAATCAGCTGGTTACAGGGCTTTTTACTGCACTTGTTTTGGTTTTACTCCAGGTATGACAAGTATGACCTTAACTTGGAAGAATCTAAAGTACTGCTTAAAGACTTTAAGCAGACTTAAAGTCTGTCTTAACATTCTGTAGCATTTTAAAAGAGTGCTTCTTTTTGATCTATTCTGAAGTCTGCTACACATGGAAAACTTTTCTTGAAACTTCAGAAGGCCTGTACAGCTTCAGGGTTAGAGTGAAATCAAAGTACAAAAGTCTGGAAAACACAATTTGTAGACCTCTCTCAGTTAACACCAGACAGTGCAGAACCAGACCTTTAAAATCTCTTTAGAGGGGCCTATTAAAAGTAAACTTGCTCTACAGCTATTGCTGCAGTTTTAGCACTGCTTGGTGTTACACTTCATACCTTTCAAATACACAGCATGCATACATGCACTGCCACAGCTGAACAGTCATGTGGACAGGCAGTACCAGCAACTTTGGCAGGGGCGAGGGGAAGATGCAAAAGGTTTAAACCAGTGATCTTTATGTAACAGCACAGGCACACTTCTTCTAAGATGGGGAGACAGCACTTGAGCAGGACAAAGCACACACAAGCTGTTTGAATGCTACACCTATCTGGCAGCTGGGCAGGCTTGCTAAAGCACTGACTGCTACACGTGCCTCAGACCAAAACACAGTCTTTCAGCTGCTAGTGACTTTGTAAGAGCAGAGCTGATCCCAGACATGCTTTTTGTCTTTGAACACCGTAACAGTATCACGTCTACCCAGGACACATCAGAAAATTATTGAAAATGTATTAAAAATCCATTTGCAGCACCCATCTAAACACCAACATTTAATGAGAGCCGAAACAGGACAGGAGAAGAGTATGAAAAAATATGGTTATAATTAACTGGTTCTATTTATCTTAATGAGGTTGTTTATAGTAGTAGGATGTTAGTCACATTATTGTTGATTTGTAAATCAGTTTGCAATGCAAGAAAACATGACACTATTAATAAGGCAGAAATGCCACAGTCAGCACGTGAGTCAGGTAGCTGTGCTTTTACACTCCTCAGCCACTATCAAAAATTCCATTGTCCCAGAGGGTTCATCAACAACAAAGGGTTCTTTTGCAAAGGACTTTTATCAGGGAACAATGAGTACATTTAGCCATTTTTGAAATCATGAAAATTAATTCTTACTAGTACATACAGTTTACAAGAATTCATATAGCAGTAACAGAAAAACAGTACTCTGCTGCTTTTCAGCCAGAAACATGGAGCAGTCAGTTTCAAAGGGAAAAAAAACCCCAACACACACTTTCACAAACAATTCAAAGTGCTATCATTTAAAGGCCTGAGGCAATCTTCTACTACTCCAACATATCTAAGAGACTGGAAAAGAAATACATATTTGGGCTGATAGCTACCCTCCTGTTTGAAATGCTGTGTATACAATTCAAGGGAACAAAAAATAAAATCTCTTTTCACTCAGCAAGACGAAAGAAGATTGGCTACATGGAGTTATAATCAAAGAGAAGTTCCACCCCTAATGTAGGAATTCCTATTTTAAAAGCATTTGTTCTTCTGTAGGCTTATACTCACAAGCAAAGAAGCCTGTAACCTCTCTGTAGAGCTAAAGACAGAAAATGAAAAATAGGTTAAGAACTCTGCCTGTGGCCATGAGATCCCAAACAAAACAAACAGAAAAAGCCCCACACATTGCGCTGGAGGTCTTGGTAAAAGGGAAAAAAGGGGACAGAAAGGGTCATCTGGAAACCTTTTTCAGAGATTAGAGGCAGTTTCTTGAGAGGGGACAGATACTTCACTTGTCACCCAACAGAGGAAAGGAGCCAGTGAGTACTAGACACATGAGAATACACAGTTGTTCTAAGCCAGCAAGATAATGTGTTTTCAGATCCTGTCTAAAAGGGCTGAAACATTAATCCTGAGCTACAGAGACAACACCTAGATAAGAACAGAGCTTCTAATTTATTTTGTCGTGAAAGACAGGACAGAAGGGCTAAGGTGTAATCACAATTCACTTAATATTTTCCTATGACATGTGCCAACTTCTAAGCAGGTTTCTCTTTACCCTTCCTCTTTTCTATCTAGCAATAAGCTTTGAAGTGTTTTGATTTTAAGGCCAGCTCTCTGAGGATGAGGCAGAGGAAGCGAGAAAGCAGGGAGCCGGACAGAAGGGGACTTCTTAAAGCAGAAGACTGCAGCAATTTCCACCACTGCCATGTCTGAAAACAGAGGTGTGCACAGATGGCGGAGGGTTTTCCCCTTCAGTATTTCCTGCAGCACAGAGATCCATGAAGCTTTTGCAGCACCTTACAGTCACACAGAGAAAAAGTGACCTGACATACACCAAAAGTACAACACAGTGCCACAAAGCTCACCCTTCTGCAATAACACATAGCCAAAGAACATATCGCTGCCAGTGTCCCCACCATGTAGTCACAGACATTAAAAATCCACGGACACAAGAATCGTGAGCTGAAGCATACTTTGGGCCACGTTCCCAGCAGGGGGGGATGGC
>NW_008246059.1:1620204-1622799 GCF_000691975.1 Corvus brachyrhynchos
CACTGAAATCCGATCATCCACAAACCTCACAGGTCTACTGGACAAGAAAAGAGGAATACCGCCTGCAGTTTTTGGCCGTTTGGCACAAGAAGGATGTTGAAAACTGGAGTGAGTTCAAACACCAAGATGCTCCCTCCTTCTCCTCCCCACCCCCCATCCTGCTTTGTTTTTAACAACCCTCTGGCACACATCAGGAACCTTATAACTTGAGAATACTTGGGGATTTCCAGAGGTCTACTGGACAAGAAAAGAGGAATACCGCCTGCAGTTTTTGGCCGTTTGGCACAAGAAGGATGTTGAAAACTGGAGTGAGTTCAAACACCAAGATGCTCCCTCCTTCTCCTCCCCACCCCCCATCCTGCTTTGTTTTTAACAACCCTCTGGCACACATCAGGAACCTTATAACTTGAGAATACTTGGGGATTTCCAGAAGTGTCTTACCCAGTATGATACTTAGTGCTGACAAACTCTCCCCTTCCAATAATCAAGGCATAAACTGGCTTTCAAGAACTTTTTTTTGGAGAAAAGGAAAGAAAGTCAGAAAATCCAGGAAAATCAGATTTCACAGGAACTATTTCTGAATTATGACTAACGCAAGATACCAGCTGGATGCCGGTTTATCCTTAAGGAAGGAACCACCTGGTTATCGTAACAGAGGCAGGGATATCAAAACCCCAGCATCTGCAAACTATCTCCCATCCAACTCCCCACAACCATTTTTTCCAGAGCTCCCTCTGATCAAACTCGATCTTCAGAGGAGAAAAGCTATTTCACACCATTGTGTAAAAGCAGCACTCTCTCACGCTCAGCTCCTCTGCTAAAAGGGATTCCACCTGCCCACGGACTGCCACTTCCCCAGCCTTTGAAAAGCCACCAAGAATCCCTTGATCCGTGGCCAGCAGCATGCCCCGGCGCAGAGGCTGAGCTGCACCCACCTCCGCTCACCTGGCAGCCTGCGCTTGCAGGCGATAGCTGCAAAATCATGAGTTCTCAGACTCAACTTTCAAGTTCTCAGGCAAGCCCAGACAGGCCTCACACTTACAAAACACAAGCAACTAAGTGTTTAAAAGGTTGACTACGTACGGCTACCAAAAGTAGCATTACTGAATCTTTCTGTTTCCCCAGCTTTAGATAGTCCCCGCAAACAAAAAAACTCAACAATCCCTATTTCTAGATGATCACAGCACAACAGCACAGTGACCCACAGGGAAAGGATGCCAGCATCACAACTGACCCTACAAGATCACCGTGTTTTTTGTAACAGGTATAAGGTCTTTATACAGTACCTCGCCAGGTACCATTGGCCAGAGCTTTGCACTGCACCTCCTTCAGACCATTGAAGAGTAACTCTGTGACAGGGAACCTACGAGCTTTACAGGCAAAATAAAACCATCTTGCAATGTCAGCACCAACAGCCTGCTGCATCAACAGCCTAGCTGTTATTGTGCCCAAGGCATGCTAACAGTAAAACCCACCAGCACCAGGAAATTCAACAGCACAGCTTCCACTGACACACACTGCAGGTTCACGGATCATCACTGGGTGTAGGCCCTCAAGAGGGTATTTTGAAGTTAGCCTCTATTTGAAGTTTTCTTCCAATGCAGTAGAGTTCTCTATAGTAACTTCTGGGCTATCAGCAGTGACAACCCTGAGCTATAGAAGGCCTTCAAGTAAACCCCTCCCGCCCATACAAGTTTATTTTCCTTCCCTCTAAAAATCCACAATCATTCACAGGCTTACAACCTCCCTATATATCACTCTGTGCCTACAGAACCAGGTAGGATTCACTTACAGAATTCCTGCAGCTGTAAGGGAAGCTATGAGCTCTTTACTATAAGGTTGCTTTCTGTTAATAGAACAAACTCAAGCTATGGCAATATTGAAGTAGAAGAGAGAGGATGAACTTAAAAGTTCTCGTATGTGGTCAAGGCTTTAGTTTAAAGCCAACAGAATGTAAGGGGTATAATTCAGTAGACAGAGACAGGATCTGGAGCTTTTGGGAGCCACAAGGAATGTCGTGGGTGGGTTACATCTTAGAACCAGTACAAGCCGAACCAAAACTTTCCAACTACAGAAGCAAAATGGAACTTTCTAGGCCAGTTGCACCCTTTGAAGCAGCAACAGAAGGTTAGGAAATAAGGGCCTGAACCCACATTTCAGGTGTCATGTTTAGAAATGATTGGAGGCTCCCTTGCACACAAAGTACTTCCCCTGCTGAAGCCATCTCCGCTCTATGCATTGCTCAAGGCCATTTGATCTGAATGCAAATTTTAACAGCAGCAATGAACAGAAATGAGCAGCACCAAGCACAGAGTCCCAAAGACATCACCCTCAACACCATCTCAGCAGGTGATCAGGGACTCCAGGAAAGGCTAACGTTATCCATACTCTTTTCAACTTATGCACTACCTACACCTTGCCTGTTATAGGTGTATAAAACGCGGACTTCCAGGGAGATTTCTCACTTTTGCTTAAATGCTACTTATTTTTAACCTCAGAGGTGCAGGCAAGATTTTGACGTGCTGGTTCAACCGAGAGCGACCAAAGCTTATAGACGAGAGCTCAGCAAGACCAACGTGAGGCACAGCCACCCGA